>NC_088357.1:16707500-16930000 GCF_036884655.1 Musa acuminata AAA Group | reverse complement strand
TTTCATGCAGGAAAGGGTGGGGTATATATAGGCCCCAAACTAGTTTGAATTTGGAGCTCAAAAATATCTTTTCCCGGATTTCCGAGGTCCTAGCAGTACCACCTCCTGACTGGGGCGGTACAACCGCTTGGCAGCTCGGAGACTGAGCCTCTGAGCGGTGCCACCGCTTGACAGGGGCAGTTGCACTGCCTAGCAGAGCTCAGAGACCGAGCTCAGGCGGTTCCACCGCTTGTCAAGGGTGGTTGCACCGCCCAGTCTCGCTTGGAGACTGAGCCCAAGCGGTGCCACCGCTTGACTGGGGCGGTTGCACCGCCCAGTCTCGCTTAGAGACTGAGCCCAAGCGGTGCCACTGCATAGCAGAAATTCTGGTCCGAATGGGTTGATCCATTCGGCCCAATTTAGGTCTGTCAAGCGCCCAATTGCCTCCAGATTAAGTTAATGGGATCACCTCCCATTCCTAACTTAATCTACATGCTAACTATGACATTTCTTAAGACATTTACTACAACTTGCTCCGGTGCGTCAATCACTTCTTCCGGCGAACTTTCGGTGAACATCCGATGAACCTTCAGCGATGCTCTGGCGGACTTCCGACAAACTCCTGGACTTGCGACGATCCACTTGGCGAGTTCCGACGAGCTTCTTTTGGTAAGTTCCTGGACTTCTCGGATTTGTTCTCATAGAACCTCCGACGACCGTATGGACTTTCATCGAACTCTCGAACTCCTAACGTGATCATAGTCTTGACTCCAGCGCAACTCCTACTACATGTCTTACTTTCATCATTGTTAATCCTGCACACTTATCTCAATATATGGATTAGATAACAAATGACAATTGACTTCATCATCAAAATCTGAAATTCAACAATCTCCCCCTTTTTGATGATGACAATCAATTGATAACGGAGTTAACCTTAACTCCCCCTATCTATATGCTATACTTGAGATAAGTCATTCTTGAATTAAAAGCCTTTGAATTCAAGAGACATATTGATAAGTTAAAATCATTTAACCTTATCAATACTCCCATCATGATTCCTATCATGATATATCTTATTGAAAATGATGTCAAGACTTAGACATCCATTCTCAAGTTTTACATTTCAAATATGAATGATGGTAGCAGTTCAACATAAGATATCAACATGTAAGTTTACAATTTAAGCTTTTGATATCTTAACGTAAAGTAGACATTTCAAGTGTTTAGCAATCATAGCATTTCATCACATGGTAAGATATCAATACGTACAATTACGATGCAAGTTCTTGATATCTTAACATGATGCAAACATGGCATAATGCAAATATGGCAATCATAGTTATCATTAATTCATATATTTTTGATGATGCAAGCATGGCATAATCATAGCATCAATACTCATAGCATCAATTCATATATCTCTCCCCCTTTGTCATCAACAAAAAGGAGAAAGATATAAGCAAATTTTAAGCATAAGTGCGGTAATTATTTATGTCATAACTAGGTTCACGTCATTTTCCAATAGTGAGTGATAGAATACCAATTATGCAAACATCTCAAGGAAAACATGACATGGAGATAGCTTTTAATACTTCTTCCTTTTTATTTGTTATTATCTTTTTGCATGAAGGAGGAAGGCTATTTGTGATACCAGCTATTTGTGAGTTTACTTTGAATGAAGTTAAAATCGATGAGAGATTAAATCATACTTCATTTTTACGAGGATCAAGATATGTATGTGAAACAAATCCTTGCAAGTAAAAACACTATCATCAATATTTCAAGAAGGAATTTACAAGCAAGAATCATTTCATCAAATTCATTTCTCAAAAAAAAATATTTTTCACATGATAAGTGTATGAGAGATGTATTTTCTAGTTGATTCCATGTATCAAAAATCAATGATGAGAGTCAAACTCGATATGACATATGCTTATTAAGTTTGGAAGAGGATAATGTATCGAGAAAATCCGATTGTTAGGATACCACTAGTTAAGAGAATCCGAAAATGAAATTAACACTTTCATGCATTCGGACAAGACTATACTATAGATTTTCAAATACAATCATGAAGATAAAACATGCTCATTGTTATGAAAATTTTTGTATCCAAAACACATAATTTCTAATATTTAATTTTAGGCATGTAATGGCAATCAAGTGATTTGATCATTCAATCAATAAAGTCCAAAAAATAATTTTAACAAGTTTATGCATTCGGACACATTAACATTCCTAATTCTCTTCTAATGAAATCAAATTGTTCTTTGCTTAGAGGTTTTGTAAAAATATCAGCTAGTTGATGTTTAGTATTATGGCAATACAATGACACATTAAAATCATGGCAATATATCAACATCATGGTAACATCATGACACATTAACATCATGGTAATGACACATCAATTGCATGGCTATATTACTTTCTCAAATCATATTTATCATGGAAATCAAGACATAAGGTTTTCAAAATAGGCATTATAGAAACATTTAATTTCAATGTGAAATCCGATAATGAGTAACGAGATCAAATAACCATATGCTCACCAATTAATACATCAAATAACCATATCAAAGATTAGTAGTCATCAAGGCATTGTGATCAAGGTGAGTAACATAAAAAGTTTACAACAACGTAATTGTTACATCAAGAGGTCATTGTGTCCACATATACAAGCTTATTCAGGAGGTGGAAAATTAAAATGTCTAAATAAAGAGTCAAATTGTCAATGAATTTGTTGTAGCTCAGATAGGATTTGATCTTGTCGATGTTCAAGCCGATCTTGTCTTTGTTCAAATCGGTCCATCCGAATCCCAATGTCTTCGATAGATGATGTAGGAGCTTGCTCAAATGGATGTGTTTCCTCAAAGGGACAGATCAGAGGAGATTGAGTACCCCTAAAGACCGGTGTTTCGGGTTCTAGTTCAGGTTGAGGGGGATCGGTTCTTCTAGGCATTCTGACCCAATTACCATTTCTATAAAAACATCTCAATCGGTGAAGTAGATTTTTATTTATTATGCTAAACCTGTCTACTTTCATCACTTCTTCGTTGGGTGGTATTGGAATATCGTAGGCTTTAAGTATTCTAGTGATTATACCACTATATGGAAGCATCATGTCTTTCTTAGATAGTTTTATCATGTTTTATTGGATAAGGTAACCAAAACAGATGTTATGTCCTTTCATGATCTAATACACGGTTCCTAATTCCATTTGACTTACTTCATCATGATGGTATCGTTTAGGGAGAATGATGTTCGTTAGGATATGATGAAGTACCTTAGTGTTTAGTGGTAGTAGATGTTCACAGCTTTTAGGAACTATCACTAAGTTGGGATTACCGAAAATTGTTCCTAAGGCCTCAACATATGTTGTGCCAACTGTTTCATTTTCCCACAATCCTCTAAAATAAAGACCTCTATTTTTTATGGGAATGCCTATCATGTCGCAAATGAATCTATCCGTAATGGAGATGTGTTGTCCTAAGAGATAGGTAGACACTCTTTCTTCTTCATCTACTTGTAGATTGTTGTAAAACAATCTTACAAGTCTTGGATAGATGGGTTCACTAATTTGTAAAATTGGGAGTAAATCTAAGTTTGCAAACCATTGGATTGTCTCTAAGTCTCTTAGTTCATCTAGATCTACATGTTTTCCCTTATTGACACTTCTAAATTCGAAGAAAGAAAAATTTTCAGCATGATATTTTGAATCGAAAAGGGTAAGATCAAAGTCTTCTTCTAATCTCCTCTTCCTTTTGTCCCTAGAGGATCTTCTAGAGCCCATAACTACTGCTATTTAAGAAGATAGTAATGAGCAAGAGTAAATAACTCAAAAACAGAATTTAAAGGCTTCTTAGAGAATACCTTAAGTGAGATCCTTAAGAGAAGGAGAGATTGTTGATCTTTTGCTTTGAAATGAGGAGTATTTGGGATGCTAAGATGGGAGAAATGGAGGTGGAGAAGCTTTGGTGGTGTAAAGAGGGGAAGGGAGTGAGTTGGGGTCGGTTCCACCACCGGCCCTAGCTTAGTTTAAAAGGAGGCAAGATTGCGGGCGGTTGCACCGCTGGCTAGGGTGGTGCAACCGCTTGCAACCCGTGATAGTCGGCGATGCTACTACCAGCTAGGTTGTGCTACTGCCAGCTGGGCGGTGCCACCGCCTACAAGCGGTGAGCACTTGTTTGGGGGCTGTATGGGTTGATTTGGATGTTTTCAACTTGAGGAGAGTTTTCATTTATGGAGCAATCAACTTTACTTTCGTAGTTACGTAAGAGTTTCCATTTCAAGATGAGAAATTTCGTACGTTCAAGATAGATCTTGTGATGCGCATATTCTACTTTAAATGTCGTACACAATTTTAGACATGTTCATGACTTATTATCCAAGTTGGTAAGCTTCATAAGTTTATAACAAACTTTGCTTGCAAGACGTAAGTTCATGATATAGTTGGATCCGAAGATAAAGAAGAAATCAATTCGATGAGTTCAGAAATCCGGAGGGTATGTGAAGGGAGAATTATGAGTTTCAAAATCTGAGGGATCAAACAGGATTGTATTAATATCACTCTGCAATATTAATTTTCTAATCCTCTTTTTACTATTTAGGCTAGAGAGCATTACGTGTTCTTTTGGATCTCGAGTCATGAATATCGAGTACCCAAAAAGCAAGATATTATCTCTTGCTCCTAGCTTTTGATGGTGTATGTTTCTACAAGAAGGGGTGATTTTTAGGTACCCATTTACTTTTGAGTGTCTCAAAAACTGATCTACATTGTTTATCATGTTGCATAGAGTTTATCATGATTCCTTTAGGAACCCAAATCAGTTTGTTCGGACTAATTTTCTTGAATGGATAATTATATGTTTTATGTCCATGTTTGCAATAAAAGTTACGTTTGCTTTGGTGCTGAACATGTAAGATAGGGCCTTTTATGAAGGTGGTTAGATTTTGGTGAGGACTTCTCACAAATTCGATTCCACTTCTTTTGGGAATGTGATCCTTATTTGTAAGGATCATGTTCAAAGACTTACTACCAACCTCGAATTTCTTCAAGGTGTCCTTAAGTAGCAAGTTTTCCTTTTGGAGAGTTTCTAGATCATGACATTTTTCACATTGAGCTAAACTATCATGATATTCAGTTTTTAATTTATCAAAATTACTAACAAGACTATCATGCTTATTTTTCAACAATTTATATTTTCTACTAATTATTTTACATTCATCAAATAAGTCATGGAAGACATTTAATTTACGGGGAGATTAAAGGATGATCCGCAGTGGTGGAGATGATGGCAGAATTTGGCGACGATCTTTTAAGCAATTATGGGAATTGCTTTGGGTAGTTGTGGAGGGCTAATGGATGACAGTGGAAGGGCAGCGAGATGCCAAGAACGCTACTCTGATACTAGGTGTTAGAACCCTTGTAGATTCTAAACTTGGGATTGATCTCTTTAGGGGATCGGTCTCCTTGGAACTCTATAGGGGTTCCTCCCTCTAAGTTGCTACTCAAAGGCTGCAGAAAAGATTCATCTATTGCTTATGAAAAGAGGTGGAATACATGACTATTTATAAGGCTTCTAAACCCTAACTCCTAATAGGACTCCTACTCAAGACTCCTATTTCTAACCAACTCCTAATAGGACTCCTACTCAAGACTCATATTCCTTTACAACTCCTTATTCTTCTCTAAGAAATAACCTCCTAACCCTAGCCAGCCTCTTCACCTCTTTAATAGGGATCGGCTTAGGTAGGTTTTATATGAATGTCCCTCTCAATTATGACTCTCCTAGCTAGAGTCCTAACAACGATACCCCTTAGCCACTAGCCTTGCTTTATAGGTCTTTACCTTTCCATCTACTCTGATCTTTTTCTTAAAGATCCACTTGCAACCGATGGGTACAATACCTTCGGGCACATCAACTAGGTTCCAAACCTTGTTGGAGTACATAGAATCTATCTCAGAATTCATGGCTTCTTGCCACTTCCTGGAGTCTATACTCATAATAGCCTCCTCGTAGGTCTGAGGATCAATATCCTCAACATCCTCTCCTCTAATATGTCCCATATATCTCTCAGGAGGATGAGATACTCTATCAGACCTACATAAAGTTGAAACTTATGTATTAAGTACCTGAACAGACTCGGGCTGTAGAGTGGTGCTTGAGTTTGGTTCTCCAACCTCGCTCAACTCTATCATTCTCCCACTATCTCCACCAAAAATATGTTCCTTCTCACGGAACACTGCTCTCTTAGCTACAAAGATCTTTTGGTTCTCGAGATGATAGAAATAATACCCACAAGTTTTCTTGGGGTATCCCACAAATTTGCATCGCTCTGTCCTTGATTCTAACTTATCGGGGTTGTGTCTTTTAACGTGGGCAGGGCAGCCCCAAATCTTAACAACCTTAAGATCAGGCTTCTTTCCTTTCCATATCTCATATGGTGTAGACACTACTGACTTAGTTGGAACTCTGTTCAGAAGGTAAGTTGTGGTTTCTAGGGCATATCTCTAGAATGAGATGGGTAGGTCAACGAAACTCATCATGGACCATACCATGTCTAATAGCGTACGATTTCTCCTTCCAAAGACACCATTGAGCTGAGGTGTATAAGGAGGTGTCCATTGGGATAATATCCCATGGTCCTTGAGGAACTGAGTAAACTCTGTACTTAAGTACTCACCTCCTCGATCTGATCGAAGAGTTTTGATACTCTTTCCAATCTGGTTCTCCACCTCATTCTTATACTCTCTGAATTTCTCAAAAGCCTCGGACTTGTATTTCATTAAGTACACATATCCATACCTTGAGAAATCATTAGTAAAGGTAATGAAGTAGGAGTAACCACCAATGACATGAGTTAACATGGGTCCACATACATCACTATGTATGAGTTCCAATAGCTCAGTGGCTCTCTCTCCAGTTCCACTAAATGGAGAGTTGGTCATTTTTCCACGAAGGCAAGGCTCACAAGTTGCATATGACATATAGTCGAATGGATCTAGATATCCATCATTTAGCAACTTTTGAATCCTTCTTTCATGGATGTGACCTAGCCTACAATGCCACATGTATGCACTGTTCATCTCATCTCGTTTCCTCTTGGACACACTTACATTCATGATATGTGGAGTAGTGTCTAACATAAACAAACCTTTATGCAATATTCCTCTCACCAATCTCCCCTCGGCTTTGCTAGAATTTATAATAAATTGTAGATATGATAAGCAATACTGGTATCCAATACCAATGTACTATCATAAAAATCTGACAATTAGAGATTGATCATGAATGTACCTGAAGCTTCTCCAAGCTTCTATTTCGCCCTCTCTGCAAGGTACTCTTTGCAGTTCCTCTTCCAGTGCCTATCTTTACCACAATGGAAGCATTGGCCTTTGTCCTTTGCTGGGTTTTTCTTAGCAACCTTTGCTTTACCTAGTCTGCCCTTGCCCTTTCCCTTCTTAAGGGACCTTTTTGCTTTCCTTTTCTTTCTGGTCTCACCAGTATAGAGAACTGGCTTCTCTTTCTTAATAGTACTCTCTACCTCCCTCAACATATTGAGGAGCTCTAGGAGAGTCACCTCAAGCTTGTTCATATTAAAATTCATTATGAACTATGAAAAGGAATCTGGTAGGGACTGAAGCACAATGTCCACACACAAGTTATCCTCTAGGACCATTCCTAGACCTGTGAGTTTCTCTATCCACTCATTCATCTTTAGGACATAGTTCTAAACCGGTATCCCCTTAGTCATCCTAGCGCGGAAGAGGCTCTTGGATATCTCATATCGCTGAGTCTTTCCCTGTTCCTCAAACAATTTACGGACATGTAGGAGAATGGATCTGGCATCCATCTTTTCATGTTGTCTCTATAACTCAGGAGTCATAGAGCCCAACATATGGCACTGAGCAAGAGTGGAGTCATCAATGTACTTCACGTAGCGAGCGATCTCATCCTCGCTTGCCCCTTCTTTGGGCATAGGCATTACAGTATCAAGGACATACATGATTTTCTCCATCGTGAGAATAATTCTCAAGTTACGGAGCCAATCCGTATAATTTGGACCAGTGAGGCAGTTGACATCAAGCATGCCACGTAAGGGATTTGAAAGCGACATTTTCTAAAAATAAAGATGCAGTAGAAATGAATAACATGCAGATTTTGCAAGAAATAAACTATCAAGATATGGACTTCTATCTTAATATGCTCTCACTATTTTACTAACGAGTCATGCGACAACCTCAGCATATGAAACGGAAGTCTCCAGCAAACTTCTAGTAGGGATCAGGATCCAATCAACGTCTTAGTGTAACCTTAAAGGACTCGACCAATCATACTAAGCCACTACGCCGTAGTCCCTAGACGATACAGGGGAATCCAATCCATTAGACCTGTTTGTCCTCAGTTACCGTGTACCTATAGTCCCTCATCTATCTAATATCCCTGAGACCGTATATCGAGCATGGTGCTGTCAGACCTATACGGTTTTTACTCGAGTCTCGCTCTAATGGATTTACTCGGAGAACTCTTTCTCTCTCAACCCGAATGACCCTGGCTAGGGATTTTTCTTAGCAAGAACACATGAGATATTCCTCTCATGACGCCGAGAGTGGATGATCCTCTATCGACACTCAATAGCCCTCGTAAGGTCGACTACCACTCCCAATGACCAGCTGTACTAGATCTGGGATAGCCAAACCTATAAGTCTGGTATCAAAGAGTGGAGCACTCAAACAGGACATCCTTGGTATCTCAAGTCTAAGGACCAGATATACCACTAGGGCTACGAAATCGCTGTCTAACAATAAGGCATCATCAACCATCCAGCATTCCGTAAGCGGATCAATCAGTGAACTCATTCTCCAATGAGCACTTGTACTGTATCCCTAGTGTCCCTACACGAGCAGCTATGAGACCAGCTACATCCATCATATGGACGGGTATACAGCACACCAGTCTGTCCGGTTATCACGATGTCCCTCTTGAGTAACCTATGACCGGGATTATTTAGGATATGTGTTTAAAGATGAATCGATCTCATTATCGTGATCTCATCACGATCCGATTCCTATTGCATAAGTCCAAGGACATCACAATATATATATGCATATATGCAATAGTTATAAAGTGATATACGCCAAAATATAATAAGCAAAAAGATTCTGTATCAAGTCACACGTGTCATCACTCACGTGATTGGCTTGCTAGGCACCTATGACTAGCATGATAAATACCCTATTCCAGTAGTAGATGAATTGATAGATGAAAGGGAGCATAAATCTTCATAAAGCTGGACCTTTGATCCAAGCATCATCAAATACGAGTATGTGAAAAAGGCATATCGAAAACTGCCTTTCGAACACACAACGGTCACTATGAATTTTTGCTTTCTTCAACAAAAGATAGAATATCTTGGGCATATCATATCAGAGGAAGGTGTGATAGTGGACCCCTCCAAAATAGAAGCAATGCAGAACTGGCCGACCCCGAAGAATATAAAATTGCTACATGGATTTCTGGGTTTAATAGGCTACTACCACAAGTTCGTGAAAAACTATAGAAAGATCAGTGCACCACTTACTTCCTTACTAAAAAAAGATGTCTTCCAATGGTCGGACAAAGCCTTCGCTGCCTTTGACAAACTTAAGGTAGCCATGACGACGACGCCGGTGCTAGTACTACCAGATTTCAGCCAACCCTTCATTATTGAGGCCGATGCATCTGGAGTCGGAATTAGAGTCATTCTCATGCAAGATGGTCGACCACTCATATACACTAACAAGGCATTGTCTCTCTCCCATCAAAATATGTCAATATATGATAAGGAGATGCTCGCCATTGTGTGCACGTAGCAACGAGGTGGAGACCCTACTTGATCGGTCGATGATTTCAAATTAAAACCGACCATAAAAGCCTTAAGTACTTTTTGGAGCAAAAGATATCATCCCTTGAGCAGCAAAAATGGGTAACAAAACTTCTTGGATTTGATTATGAAATAACTTACAAAAAGTGGAAAGAGAATGTTGTTGCATATGTGCTTTTGCAGCTACCCGAGCAAGTTGAATTTTCGGTCATTTCACTTCCGACCAGCGACTTCCTTGAGGATTATTAAGATGGAATGGCAGGAAGATTTGAAGTAAGATCATAAAAAAATTAGAGGAAGCCTCAAGCTCCGTGGCTCATTACTATTGGGACTCAAAAGAATTACACTATAAGGGACGCATTGTGCTTGTGACAAATTCTACTTGCATCTTCACGAGCAGATTATGAACAAAATTATTCCATATGTAGGGTACTAAATTGAAAAGGAGTACGACATATCACCCACAAATCGATAACTAGACGAAAGTTGTAAATAAGTGCTTGGAGACAGCCTAAAGCCACCCATCAAATATGACTACCCAAGGAGAACTCCAGACCCAACCAAGCGTCATTATTGATTGACAGATTTTGACTCGACAATGATGACCCACTACTAAAGTGCTAATACAGTGGGCGAACATACCAACAGAAGATGCCACTTGGGAGAACTATGACGACTTCAAGATCAAATTCTCATAATTCATGAATCGTTAGCCTCGAGGACAAGGCTGATTTGAAGAGGGCGGGTCTGTTAGGACTCTAGCTAGGAGAGTCCTAATTGAGAGGGATATTTATGTAAAACCTACCTAAGTCGACCCCTATTAAAGAGGTGAAGAGGCCGACTAGGGTTAGAAGGTTGTTTCTTAGAGAAGAATTAGGAGTTGTAAAGGAATAGGAGTCTTGAGTAGGAGTCTAATTAGGAGTTGGTTAGAAGTAGGAGTCCTATTAGAAGTTAGGGTTTATAAGCCCTATAAATAGCCATGTATTCCTCCTCTTTTCATAAGTAATAGATGAATCTTTCTGCAGCCTTTAAGCAGCAACTTGGAGGGAGGAACCCCTATAGAGTTCCAAGGAGGCCGATCCCCTAAAGAGATCAACCTCAAGTTTAGAATATGCAAGGGTTCTAACATCGCTATCATAGTTAATCCTACACACTTAAAGTCTACTTCGATCTAGATAATTATTACAAAGCTTGAATCAAATGTTGTCTGGCATGTCATTGGTTCATCGACGCTTCGTTTGATTTTTTGGCGCATCGTCCTCTCTTGCAGTCTATTGCCCAATTAGCCAGTTGACCTCTATAACTTTGATTTTCTTGGTGCAATTTATGCTCTTCTTAGCCCGATGCCTTTGTTGGGAAATCATTGGGGGGTGACATCATATGCGCAGCGGAAGAACAAGAAAACAAAAATCCCCGATTCCAAAAAAGATGTTCGTCGTCGTGCGAAGATTGGTGCGCAAAAAATCCGCAAAACACAAAACTGCGTATAGAGATTGTGTTACCTAGGGAGATCGTATATCCCTGTTTCCTTGCAGATCCTTAGGAGAGGGTGAAGGAGGTCAAGCGTCCTCCTCTCTAGCGATGATCCACATAGCAGGGTTGCGACGACGCTCCTCAAATCTCCAAGCCTACTCTGAGGTGGAGAGGGAGAGGAGAATAGGAAAGGCAAGCAAAGACTCTAGCCTATGAGGCTGTGAATCCCTCCTATTTATAGAGATCTCGTGTCAAACCCTAATGGGTCCTTCCCTAGTGGGTATTGGATCTGCATCCAATAAGACAAGGGCTCCGTCGGATATCTCATATCCGAACCTCTACTCATCGCAATGCCTACCATATGTGTGTGACCCTCTAGGCCCAATATCGAGCTGGCCGTGAGTCATACCTGTCAGAACTCCTTCTAACTTAGTGAATTATTATCTCTGTAATAATTCACTCGACTCATCGACTACGGACGTACTAGGCCACTACGCCGTAGTCCCCAGACGATACAGGGGAATCCAATCCATTGGACCTGTCTGTCCTTAGTTACCGTGTACCTATAATCCCTCATCCATCTAATATCCCAGAGACCGTATATCGAGCATGGTGTTGTCAGACCCATACGGTTTCTACTCGAGTCTCGCTCTAATCGGATTCTCCCGGAGAACTCTTTCTCTCTCAACCCGAATGACCCTGGCTAGGGATTTGTCTGAGCAAGAACACATGAGATATTCCTCTCATGACGCCGAGAGTGGATGATCCTCTGTCGACACTCAATAGCCCTCGTAAGGTCGACTACCACTCCCAATGACCAACTGTACTAGATCTAGGACAGCCAAACCTATAAGTCTGGTATCAAAGAGTGAAGCACTCATACAGGACATCCTTGGTGTCTCAAGTCTAAGGACCAGATACACCACTAGGACTACGGAATCGCTGTCTAACAATAAGGCATCATCAACCATCCAGCATTCCGTAAGCGGATCAATCAGTGAACTCATTCTCCAATGAGCACCTGTACTGTATCCCTAGTGTCCCTACACGAGCAGCTATGAGACCAGCTGCATCCATCATATGGACGGGTATATAGCACACCAGTCTGTCCGGTTATCACGATGTCCATCCCGAGTAACCTATGACCGGGATTATTTAGGATATGTGTTTAAAGGTGAATCGATCTCATTATCGTGATCTCATCATGATCCGATTCCCATTGCACAAATCCAAGGACATCACAATATATATATGCATTTATGCAATAGTTATAAAGTGATATACGCTAAAATATAATAAGCAAAAAGATTCTGTATCAAGTCACACGTGCCATCACTCACGTGATTGGCTTGCTGGGCACCTATGACTAGCAGCCTTAACCTATGGCTCGAATCCTTTTGTCGATACGTCGATCGATCCTTCGGCTTGACGTCTAATCTTCTAACATGTTTCACTCCGTCCCAACATGTTTCTTCCTACTTTAATTATCTTTCTTGATTGAAGCTTCCTACATCACTCAAAACGTAGATCAGTTTATGAACACTATCAATTGATTTCATCATCAAAATATGAGATTCAACATATTTAGTTCCCACCTATTTATAAAGGCCCTCTATCAACTTACCCTAATGGATCATGTAATATTGGGCACCGAATCTCCATCTAACTACCCATGCTACTTAGATTAGTGGGTCTCTACTTAATAATCTCTCATTGGCTATTATTAGATCTCATCCATAGGATCCAAGAATTCAGAGGCTTATTAGATATTCAATAAGATAGGTGCTCTAACGGATATCTCATATCTGAACCTCTACTCGTCATAACACCTACCATATATGTATGACCCTCTAGGCCCAATATCAAGCTGGCCATGAGTCATACCTATCAGAACTCCTTCTAGCTCAGTGAATTATTATCTCTATAAAAATTCACTCGACTCATCGACTATAGTTGTACTAGGCCACTATTCTATAGTCCCTAGATGATACAAGAGAATCAAATCCATTAGACATGTTTCTCCTTAGTTACTATGTATCTATAGTCCCTCATCTATCTAATACCCCAAAGATCATATATCGGGCATAGTGTTGTAAGACTCATATAGTTTTTACTCGAGTCTCACTATAATCAGAGTCTCCTAGAGAACTCTTTCTCTCTCAATCTGAATGACCCTGGATAGGGATTTGTCTGAGCGAGAACATATGGGATATTCCTCTCATGATACAAAGAGTGGATGATCCTCTATTGATATACAATAGCCCTCTTATGGTTAACTACCACTTCCGATGATCGATTGTGTTAGATCTAAAACTTTCAAGCCTATAAGTCTGGTATCAAAGAATGGAGTACTCATACAAGACATCCTTGATGTCTCAAGTCTAAGGACTAGATACACCATTGGGACTATAAAATTATTGTCCGACAATAAGGCATCATCAACTATCCAACATTTCGTGAGTGGATCAGTTAGTGAACTTATTATCCAATGAACACTTGCATTGGCTCCTTGTTGCTCGGCACAACTCCTAGATCTGTGATGAACTTCTTTTTCCAAACTTCATCCTTTGCTACCTCTGCTATAGTAATGTACTCCGCCTCTATGGTTAAGTCAGTAATAGTATCTTGCTTAGTACTCTTTCATCATACTGCTCCTCCATTCGGGGTATACACATATCCCAAATTTGACTTATTGTCATCGACATCAGACTGGAAACTCGAGCCTATATAGCCTTCAACCCTGAGGCTACTACCTCTATATACTAGTAAAAAATCCTTAGTCCTTCTCAAGTACTTAAGGATATACTTTACTATTTTCTAGTGCTCCAAGCTTGGATCTAACTGATACTTGCTCGTGACACTCAAAGCATATGCTATATCAGGCCTGGTACATAGCATAGCATATATGATAGACCCTATCACTAAGGTACAGGGTATTCTATTCATGTTCGTCCTTTCTATAGGAGTCTTTGGGGACTTACTCCGAGAAAGAGATATTCTATGTCTCATCGGTATGGGACCTCTCTTGGAACTTTTCATACCAAACCTTTTGATAATAGTGCCTATGTACTTGGACTGAGATAAGCCAAGCATCCTATTGGATCTATCTCTGTAGATCTGAATCCCCAAGATATATGATGCTTCCCCTAAGTGTTGGAAAATCTAGGGGTGACATCACATACGTAGCAGAAGAAACTTAAAAACAAAATCTCCAATTTCCCAAAGATGTGTTAGTCATCGTGCGAAGATTGGTATGAAAAAATCATGAAATTTAAAACTGTATATATGAAAGATTGTGCTTCCAAGGGAGATCATATATCCCTGAATCCTTACATATCTCTAAGAGAGGATGAAGGAGGTCAAGCGTCCTCCTTTCTAGCGGTGATCCACACAACAGGGTTGCAATAATACTTCTCAAAACTCCAAGCCTACTATTTGAAGAGGAGAATGGGAGGAGAATAGGAGAGGTAACCCAAAAAGGCTCTAGCCTATGAACCATTGGTTCCCTCCTATTTATAGAGGTCCCCTATCAACTTAACCCTAATGGATCCTACCCTATTGGGTACCAGATCTCCATCCAACTACCCAAGCCTCTTAGATTAGTGGATCTCTATCCAATAATCTCTTATTGGCTCTTATTTGATCTCATCCATAAGATCTAATAATTCAGGGGCTTATTGGATATCCAATAAGATAGGGGCTCCAGCGGATATCTCATATCTGAATCTCTACTCATCACAATGCCTACCATATATGTGTGACCCTCTAGGCCCAATATCGAGTTGGTTGTGAGTTATACCTATTAGAACTCCTTTTGGCTCAATATTATCTCCATAATAATTAACTCGACTCATCGACTACGGACGTATCAAGCCACTATGTCGTAGTCCCCAAACGATATAGGGGAATCTAATCAATTGGACCTGTTTGTCCTTAGTTACCGTATACTGATAGTCTCTCATCCATCTAATATCTCAAAGATCGTATACCGGGTATGGTGCTATCAGACTCATACGGTTTCTGCTCGAGTCTCGCTCTAATCGGATTCTCCTAGAGAACTCTTTCTCTCTCAATCCAAATGACCATGACTAGGGATTTGTCTGAGTAAGAACACATGGTATATTTCTCTCATTATACCGAGAGTGGACGATCCTCTATCGATACTCAATAGTCCTCGTAAGGTTGGCTACCACTCCCAATGAGCAACTGTGCTAGATCTGGAACCTCCAGACCTATAATTTTGGTATCAAAATATGGAGTACTCATATAGGACATCCTTGGTGTCTCAAGTCTAAGGACCAAATACACTACTAGGACTACGGAATCGCTATTTGACAATAAGGCATCATCAACCATCCAGCATTCCGTAAGCGGATCAATCAGCGAACTTATTCTCCAATGAGCACTTGTATTGTATCCCTAGTGTCCCCACACAAGCAGCAATGAGACCAGCTACATCCATCATATGGATGAGTATATAGCACACTAACCTATCCGGCTATCTCGATATCCCTCTCGAGTAACCTATGACCAGGATTATTTAGGATCTGTGTTTAAAGGTGAATCGGTCTCATTATCGTGATTTTATCACTATCTGATTCTCATTGCATAGATCCATGGATATCACAATATATTCAACAACATGAAATATAAAGTGATAAAATGTCAAGTAATAATAATAAGCAAAATGATTGTGTGTCAAGTCACACGTACCATCACTCACGTAATTGGCTTGCAAGGCACTTATGACTAGCAATCTCCCACTTGACCTAAAGTCAATCACCTATATGTCTAATCCTCGTCAGACCCTTATGATGCTCAAAGACAATCTGAGAAAACGACTTTGTCAATGGATCTACGATGTTATCGTCAGATGAAACTCTTTCCACTACTATATCTCCTCAGGTCATGATCTTTCTGATAAGCTGAAACCTCCTCAGAACACTTCTGATAAGACCTGGGTTCCTTCACTTGAGCAATCACCCTGTTATTATCGTAATATAAGGGAATCAGCTCCTTGTTGCCCGGCATGACTCCTAGATCGATTATGAACTTCTTCATCTAGACTCCCTCCTTTGCTGCCTCTACTACAGCAACGTACTTCACCTCTGTGGTCTAGTCAGCAGTTGTATCATGCTTGGAACTCTTCCAACATACTGCTGCTCCTTTCAGGGTTTACACATACCTCGAATTTGACTTGCTATCATCAACATCGAACTAAAAACTCGAGTTTGTGTAGCCTTTAACCCTGAGGCTACTACCTCCATATACCAGTAAAAGATCCTTAGTCTTTCTCAAGTACTTAAGGATACACTTTACTGCTTTCCAATGCTCCAAGCCAAGATCTGTCTGATACCTACTCGTGACACTCAGAGCATGCACTATATCAAGCCTAGTATATATCATGGTATATATGATAGACCCTATCACTAAGGTATAGGGTATCTTATCCATGTTTGGCCTTTCTTCAGGAGTCTTTGGGAATATACTCCTAGAAAGCGATATCCCATGTCTTATCGGTATGAGATCTCTTTAAAATTTTTCATGCCAAACCTTTTGACAATGGTGTCTATATAGATTCGAATCCCTAAGATATAGGATGCTTTCCCTAAGTCCTTCATGGAGAAGTGTCTAGATAATCTAGTCTATACTATGGATAGAATTCCTATATTATTCCTAATGATTGGGATGTCATCCACATATAACACTAAGAATGTGATAGTGCTCCCACTTACCTTCTTGTATACACAAAGCTCATCTTCATTCTTAACAAAATCATAAGATCTTATTGCCTCAACAAATCTTATATTCCAACTTCGGGAAGCTTACTTTAGTCCACAAATAGACCTAAGCAACCTACACACCTTATTTAGGCAGTCCTTTGACACGAATCCCTCATGTTGTATCATATACACCTCCTCCTTGAGATTGTCATTGAGAAATACGGTTTTCACATCCATCTGTTAAATCTCATAATCATAATGTGCTGCAATAGTCAATTGAATTTAGATGGATTTTATCATAGCTACGAGTGAGAAGGTTTCGTCATAGTCAACACCTTACCTTTGATGATATCCCTTAGCCACTAGCCTTGCTTTATAGGTTCACTTGCAACCGATGGGTACAATACTCGTAATAGCCTGACATTAACTAAGGTGCATCAACTAGGTTCTAAACTTTATTGGAGTACATGGAATTCATCTCAGAATTCATGACTTCTGGCCGCTTCTTGGAGTCTATACTCGTAATAGCCTCCTCGTTGGTTTGAAGATCAATATCATCAACATCTTCTCCTCTAATAAATCCTACATATCTCTTAGGAGGATGGGATACTCAGGTTGTGGAGTGGTGCTTGAGCTAGGTTCTCCAACCTCGCTCAACTCTATCACGCTCCCACTGTTTTCGTCAAGAATGTGTTCCTTCTTAAGGAACACCATTCTCTTGGCTACAATGACTTTTTGGTCCTTGGGATGATAGAGATAATGCCCAAAAGTTTCCTTGGGGTATCCTACAAACTTGTACCGCTCCATCCTCGATTCCAACTTATCAGGGTTGTGTCTTTGAATGTGGGCAGGGTAGCCCCAAATCCTAACAATCTTAAGATCGAGTTTTTTTCCTTTTCATATCTCATATGGTATTAATACTACTGACTTATTTGGAACTCTTTTAAGAATATAAGCTGTGGTCTCTAGGGCGTAGTCCCAGAATGAGATGGGTAGGTCAGCGAAACTCATCATGGACCGCACCATATCTAATAGTATACGATTTCTCCTTTCAAATACATAATTGAGCTAAGGTATATAAGGAGTTGTCCATTAGGATAGAATCTCATGGTTCTTGAGGAACTACGTGAACTCTATACTCAAGTACACACCTCTTTGATCTGATCGAAGAGTCTTGATACTCTTTCCAATTTGGTTCTCCACTTCATTTTTATACTCTCTGAATTTCTTAAAGGCCTTGGACTTATATTTCATCAAGTACACATGCCCATACCATGGGAAATAATCAGTAAAAGTAATAAAGTAGGAGTAACCACCTATAGCATTAGTTGAAATGGGTCCACATACATCACTATGTATGAGTTCCAATAGCTCAGTGGCTCTCTCTCTAGTTTCACTAAAAGGAGCGTTAGTTTTCCTTAAAGGCAAGGCTCACAAATTGCAAATGACTCATAGTCAAATAGATCTAGATGTTCATTCTTTAGCAACTTTTGGATCCTTCCCTCATGGATGTGACCTATGTTGGAAAATCTTGGAGGTGACATCATATGTGCAACGGAAGAACATAAAACAAAATCTCCAATTTCCCCTAAAGATGATTGTCATCGTGAGAAAATTGGTGTGCAAAATCTGCGAAACTTAAAACTGTGTATAGAGTAGATTGTGTTACCTAGGAAAATCGCATATCCCTAAATCCCTTCAGATCTCTAGGAGAGAGTGAAGAAGGTCAAGCGACATCCTCTCTAGTGGTGATCCTACGGTAGGGCTGTGATTACTCTCCTCAAAACTCCAAGCCTGCTTTGCGGTGGAGAGAGAGAGAAGAATAGTATAGGCAAGCAAAAGCTCAAGCCTATGAACCATTAAATCCCTCTTATTTATAGAGGTCCCTTGTCAACTTAACCCAAATGGATCCTCCCCTATTGGGTATTGGATCTCCATCCAACTACCCAAGCTTCTTAAATTAGTATATCTCTATCCAATAATATCTCATGGGCTCTTATTAGATCTCATCTATATGATCGAATAATTCATGGGCTTATTGGATATCCAATAAAATAGGGGCTTCGGCAGATATCTCATATCTGAACTTCTACTCATCGCAATGCCTATCATATGTGTGTGACCCTCTAAGCCCAATATCAAGCTGGCCATGAGTCATACCTGTTAGAACTTCTTCTGGTTTAGTGAATTATTATCTCTATAATAATTCACTCGACTCATCGATTGCGGACGTACTAGGCTACTAAGCCGCAATTCCTAGATGATACAGGAGAATCCAATCCATTAGACCTATCTGTCCTCAATTACCATGTACCTATAGTCCCTCATCTATCTAATATCTCAAAGACTGTATACCGGGCATGGTGCTGTCAAACTGATAGAACCCTTGCAGATTCTAAACTTGGGGTTGATCTCGTTAGGGGATCGGCCTCCTTAGAACTCTATAGGGGTTCATCCCTCCAAGTTGCTACTCAAAGGCTGCAGAAAAGATTCATCTATTGCTTATGAAAAGAGAAGGAATACATGACTATTTATAGGGCTTCTAAACTATAACTCCTAATAGGACTCCTACTCAAGACTCCTACTTCTAACCAACTCCTAATAAGACTCCTACTCAAGACTCCTATTCCTTTATAACTCCTTATTCTTCTCTAAGAAACAACCTCCTAACCCTAGCCGGCCTCAATACCTCTTTAATAGGGGTCGGCTTAGGTAGGTTTTACATAAATGTCCCTCTCAATTAGGACTCTTCTAGCTAGAGTCCTAACAGACCCGCCCTCTTCAAATCAGCTTTGTCCTCAAGGCTGACGATTCATGAATTTTGGGAATTTGATCTTTAAGTCGTCATAGTTCTCCCAAGTGGCATCTTCCGTTAGTAGGTTCACCCACTATATTAGCACTTTAGTAGTGGGTCGTCGTCGTCGAGTCACGATCCGTCGATCAATAATGGCACTTGGCTGGGTCTGGAGTTCTCCTTGGATAGTCATATTTGGTGGGTGGCTTTGGGCTGTCTCCAAGCACCTATTTACAACTTTTGTCTGGCCGTTAATTTATGGGTGATATGCCGTACTCCTTTTCAATTTAGTACCCTGCATATAGAATAACTTTGTCCAAAATCTACTCGTAAAGATGCAAGTAGAATTTATCATAAACACAATGCGTCCCTTATAATCTAATTCTTTTGAGTCCAAATTGTAATGAGCTACGGAGCTTGGTGCTTCCTCCAATTTTTTTGTAATCTTACTAGTCTCTGAATCTTCCTGTCATTCCATCTTAATATCCTCAAGGAAGTCGCTGGTCGGAAGTGAAATGGCTAAAACTTCAGCTTGCTCGGGTAGTTGCGAAAGTGCATCTACAAGAACATTCTATTTCTCCTTTTTGTAAGTTATTTCATAATCAAATCCAAGAAGTTTTGTTATCCTATTTTGTTGCTCAGGGGATGATATCTTTTGCTCCAAAAAGTACTTGAGGCTTTTATGGTCGGTTTTAATTTGAAATCGTCGACTAATCAAGTAGGGTCTCCACCTCGTTGCTGTGCGCACAATGGCGAGCATCTCCTTATCATATGTTGACTTGTTTTGATGGGAGGGAGATAATGCCTAGCTAGTGTATGCGAGTGGTCAACCATCTTGCATGAGAATGGCTCCAATTCTGACTCCAAATGCGTCGGCCTCAATAATGAAGGGTCTGTTGAAATCCGGTAGTGTTAGCACCAGCGTCGTCGTCATGACTGCCTTAAGATTGTCGAAGGCAGTGGAGGCTCTGTCCGACCATTGGAAGACATCTTTTTTCAGTAAAGAAGTAAGTGGTGCACTGATCTCTCCATAGTTTTTCACGAACTTGCAGTAGTAGCCTGTTAAACCCAGAAAGCCATGTAGCAATTTTATGTTCCTCGGGGTAGGCCAATTTTGCATTGCTTCAATTTTGAAGGGGTCCACTATCATACCTTCCTCTAATATGATATGCCCAAGATATTCCACCTTCTATTGAAGAAAGCAAAAGTTCGTAGTGGTTGTTGTGTGTTCAAAAGGTGGTTTTCGGTATGTCTTCTTCGCACACTCATATTTGATGATACCCGGATCAAAGGTCCAGCTTCGTAAAGATTTGTGCTCCCTTTCATCTAGCAATTCATCTGCTATTGGAATAAGGTATTTGTCCTTAATGGTTATGCCATTGAGAGCTCGGTAATCGACGCATATTCGCCATTTCCGTCCTTCTTGCGTACAAGTAGCACCGGTGAAGAATAAAGGTTGCAACTTGGCCGAATAACTCCTGTTTCGAGCATCACTTTTACAATCCTTTCTATTTCATCCTTCTGGAGATATCGATATTGATATGGCCGAGTATTTGCTGGAGGTTTGCCTGAAAGATTCATTATATAATGATCATGCCGACGGGTAAGAGGTAGGTTGTACGGTTCATCAAATATATCTGAAAATTCAACAAGCAAAGGAAGTAGGTTTGGATCTTCAAATTGTATTGGCTCTCCCTTAGTTTGCTGCTCAAGTTGTACCAAAAATCTGCTGCATTCTTTATGCAAAACCTTCTCCATTTGTTGTGTGCAAATCGTCGTTACGTCGCCCGCACGTTTCCCATTCAGTATCACCAGTTTCTCCTTACTATAAAATTTCATAATTAGTTGCATAATATTCCAAGAAATATCACCTAATGTAGTCAACCATTTAATTATGAGCATGGCCTCATGATCATCAAGAGGTAGAAGGAAGAAATATGCAATTATCTCTTGGTAAGGCCTCATGATCAGCAACAGTTTCACTTGCGGACGCCTACGATCATACTTCAAAATCCATCCATCGGTGACCTTAACGTCATACCTGTTGCAATTCTCGATAGGTAAGGCCATCTGGATAGTAACCTTACTGTTTAGAAAGTTATTAGTACTGCCCGTGTCGATGAGAACAGTGATCGGTTGTTGTTTGAGAAGGCCTCCAACTTTCATCGTTTGCGGGTTTGAGTAGCCGGCTGGTGCATGTACTGTAACTTCGGTCGGTTGTGGCTCTTCTTTTGCATCTTCTTCTTCATGTTCAAGGCTCTCTTCTGGATGTTCAATGACCACTTCTGGATGTTCAATGACCTCTTCTTTTATTGGTTTAATCATAATAAATCTCCCTTTACTACAGCGATGCTCACGGCTCCACGGCTCGTCACAAAGCCAACATAACCCCTTCGCATATCGCTCCCGAAGCTCTTCTCTTGTTAACCTCTCTGGTGTAGGGACTTGGTCAATAGTGGGGGGGTTGAGGGCTTCAATATTACTGGTTGAGGAGCAACCCTAGTCCTCTGAGCTTCATGGTTCAATTGCTTCTCTTGATGTCGTGCGAAAGAGATGGCTGCCATAAGCGTATATGGTTGTCGCGCTTTAACTTCTCCTCGGATCTCCAGCTTCAAGCCCTCAATGAAGGTCCTCAATAGCTATTTTTGAGACCAATCATGAGTTTGGTTAGATAACCTTTCAAACCTGGTTTGGTACTCCTGAATGGTAGAGGTTTGTCGGATCTTTGCTAGTTGTCCGTCAATATTCTCGTAATTGGTTGGTTTGAAGCGGATCAGCAGTCCTTATTTGAATTGTCACCATGAAAGGACTCCATAAGTATGTTCAAACCAATCAAACCACTGTATAGGATCCCCTTCAAGATGTATAGCTGCAATTTTCACCATAGATGTATCCGCGGTTTTATGGTACCGAAAATATCGCTCCGCGCGCGAGATCCAACCAATTGGGTCTCCTTCTTCCCATCTAGGGAAGTCCACTCTCATGCATGGATAGTTGGGGTTAGTTAAAGAGCTTCCCATCTCTTGGAAGTCATATCTTTGGGCTTGGTGCGATTGGGCAAAACTCTCTCCTTGATGTGATTTCTTCGGGCTTAGTGGTCGGCCCAATCTGAGTTCGGTAAAGAGCATCTGAATCTTATCCTCCATTCGCGCCTTGAAGGCTTCGAATTTAGCATTGATTACCTCCTTAGATGCCATAGTATATGCCATCAAATCTGTGATGTTAAGATCTCTCTTTTGTTGTCGGGTTAAAGGCATATATTGGTTGAGAGAGGTGATGGTCTAAAGGGTTGGTAGATCGGTAGATGTAGGCTACGGTTTAGGCTTGTTTTGTGGCTATTTTGGGTGCAGTTTGAGGGTGTGGTTTGGTGGAGTTTTAGGGCTGTAGATGAAAGTTTTGGATCTGTGGTAGATGGTAGCAAAGGTTTGATAGAAATAAGTGGAAGTTGCAGCAAGTATGTGCTGTCTTGTAAGAGTAGAATTGTCGTCGAAGAAACAACGGTTTCTCGACGTAATTTCCACCAAAAACTTGAGAGAATTGAGGAGGGAATTGATAGCAAAATCACAGTTTATATGATAGCAAGGATATCTAATTTAATCAAGAAAATTTTGGTAGTATAACAGTAAGGAAATTGGTGCAAGTTGCGATTGCAGAATTCTCGTCAAGAAATTTTAGCGGGTTATGACGAAAATTTGCAGCAACACAAAATCATTTTTAGAGATGAATTTCTTAATAGATCAATCATATATGGAAGCCAAGATGATCTATGAAGTGTATAAGAAATTTCATTCAAAAAAGATTGCAAATAGATGGGTTAAGGCAACAATATGCGGCTGAAATTTTCTGCAGCATAGATTTTTAAGTATAGCAGATTGGACGTAAAAGATCAGTAGTTTATATTGAGAATTTTTTGATGAAACTAAAGGGAATTCTACTGTTTGGAAGTGTCAAAGCTATCATAAAAATTTCATAGAGATTTGGATAGAAACAACATAGTATCAAGATCAAACAAACAGTGCTATACGGCTAAAATTTTATAGTGCAGATTTTCAAGTATAGCATATTAGACATAAAATATCAATGGTTTATATTGAGAATTTTTTGACAAAACTAAAGGAAATATGCTGTTAGGAAATGTCAAAGATGTCATAAAAATTTCGTAGAGATTTGGATAGAAAAAACATAGTAGCAAGATCAAACAGACGGTGCTATACGGTTGGAATTCTGCAATGTATCTTTCATCGTAGAGATGAAAACTTTATGACGAAAAGTTTATGCAGCAATATAGGAATAATTTTTTTGGGATTTTAAAATAAGGATAATTAAATTTCAGCAGCAGTAAGGTAGAAAACCAGAACCTGTTGCAATTCACGGGGAGATCAAAGGATGGTCCATGGTGGTGGAGATGACGACGGAATTTAGCAACGATCTCTTAAGCAATTGTGGGAATTGCTTTGGGCGGTTGTGGAGGGTTGATGGATGGATGTGGAAGGGCAGCGAGATGCCAAGAACGCTGCTCTGATACCAGGTGATAGAACCCTTGCAGATTCTAAACTTGGGGTTGATCTCTTTAGGGGATCGGCCTCCTTAGAACTTTATAGGGGTTCCTCCCTCCAAGTTGCTACTCAAAGGCTGCAGAAAAGATTCATCTATTGCTTATGAAAAGAGGAGGAATACATGACTATTTATAGGGCTTCTAAACCCTAACTCCTAATAGGACTCCTACTCAAGACTCCTACTTCTAACCAACTCCTAATAGGACTCCTACTCAAGACTCCTACTTCTAACCAACTCCTAATAGGACTCCTACTCAAGACTCCTATTCCTTTACAACTCCTTATTCTTCTCTAAGAAACAACCTCCTAACCCTAGCCAGCCTCTTCACCTCTTTAATAGGGGTCGACTTAAGTAGGTTTTACATGAATGTCCCTCTCAATTAGGACTCTCCTAGCTAGAGTCCTAACACAAACCTATATGGTTTCTACTCGAGTCTCGCTCTAATCGGATTCTCCAGGAGAACTCTTTCTCTCTCAATCCGAATGACCCTAGTAAGAGATTTGTCAAAGCAAAAACACATGGGACATTCCATGGGACATTCCTCTCATGACACCGAGAGTGGATGATCCTCTATCGACACCCAATAGGCCACGTAAGGTTGACTACCACTCCCGATGACCAGTTGTGCTAGATCTGGAACATCCAAACCTATAAGTCTGGTATTAAAGAGTGGAGCACTCATACAGGACATCCTTGGTGTCTCAAGTCTAAGGATCAAATACACCACTAGGACCACAGAATCTTTATCTGACAATAAGGCATCATCAACCATCTAGCATTTCGTAAGCGGATCAATCAGTGAACTCATTCTCCAATGAGCACCTATATTGTATCCCTAGTGTCTCCACACGAGCAGCTATGAGACCAGCTACATCCATCATATGGATGGGTATACAGTACACAAGTCTGTCCGATTATCTCGATGTCCCTCTCGAGTAACCTATGATTGGGATTATTAAGAATCTGTATTTAAAGGTGAATCTATCTCATTATTATGATCTCATCACGATCTGATTCCCATTGCATAGATCCAAGGACATCACAATATATACATGCATATATTCAATAGTCAATATAAAGTGATAAATGCCAAAATAAATAAGCAAAAAGACCATGTGTCAAGTCACATGTGCCATCACTGACGTGATTGGCTTGTAGGGCACATATGACTAGCAATCTCACACTTGACCTAAAGCTAATCACCTATGTGTCTAATCCCCATCAGACCCCTATAATGCTCAAAGACAATCTGAGACAATGACTTTGTTAGTGGATTTGTAATGTTATCTTCGAATGGAACTCTTTCCACTACTACATCTCCTCGGGTCATGATCTCTCTAATAAGTTGGAACCTCCCCAAAACACTTCTGATGAGACCCGAGTTCCCTTATTTGAGTAATCACCCGGTAGCTATCACAATATTAGGGAATCGACTCCTTACTGCTTGCACAACTCCCAGATCTGTGATAAACTTCTTCATCCAGACTCCCTTCTTTCCTACCTCTATTGCAACATTGTACTCCGCCTCTACGATCGAGTCAGCAAGAATATCTTACTTGAAACTTTTCCAGCACACTGCTCCTCAATTCAAGGAGTACACATAACCTGATTTCGACTTGCTATCATCGACATCGGACTGAAAACTCGAGTCTGTGTGGCCTTCAATCCAAAGGCTACTACCTCCATATACTAGTAAAAGATCCTCAGTCCTTCTCAAGTACTTAAGGATACACTTTACTACTTTTCAGTACTCCAAGCTTAGATCCGCTTGATACTTGCTCATGACACTTAGAGCATGCACTATATCAGGCCTAGTACATAGCATGATATACATAATAGACCCTATCGCTGAGGCATAGGGTATTCTATCCATGTTCGCCCTTTATTTAAGAGTCTTTGAGGACATACTCCTAGAAAACGATATCCCATGTCTCATCGGTATGAGAACACTCTTGAATTTTTTCATGCCAAACTTTTTGACAATGGTATCTATGTACTTGGACTTGGACAAACAAAGCATCCTCTTTGATCTACCTCTATAAATTTGAATCCCCAAGATACAGGATGCTTCCCCTAAGTCCTTCATGGAGAAGTGCATAGATAACCAAGCCTTTACTGTGGATAGCATTCCTACATCATTCCCAATGATTAGAATGTCATCCACATTTAACACTAAGAAGGTGATAGTGCTACCACTTACCTTTCTGTATATACAAGGCTTATCTTCGTTTTTAATGAAGTCATAAGATCTAATTGCCTCATCAAATCTTATGTTCCAACTTTGGGAAGCTTGCTTTAGTCCATAAATTGATCTAAGCAACTTGCACACCTTATCTAGGTAGTCCTTAGACACGAATCCCTCGAGTTGTATCATATACAACTCCTCCTAGAGGTTCCAATTAAGGAATGCTATTTTCACGTCCATCTATCAGATCTCATAATCATAGTGTGCTACAATAGCCAAAAAAAATTTGGATGGATTTTAGCATAGCTACGGGTGAGAAGGTTTCATCATAGTCAACACCTTACCTTTGACGATACTGTTAGGATCAGGAGCACTAAGAGGGGGGGGTGAATTAGTGTAGCGGAAAACTTTCAACGATTAAAACTGCGTTCGTACGATAAAAGTGATTTCGATAGAAAGCCCGATTCGTAAATCACTTTAACTTGTGATCAAGCAAGATGCAGTTAAAATGAATCTATAAAGGCAGTTTGCAGTTATGATGGAAATCAGAATGTAAGCGCAAACAGAAATATGATGTTCATACGATAAAACAGATTTACGTCTAAACACCGATTCGGAAAATACTGAACTTTGAAACACGATCGTAAAAGCGCAGAAGGCAGTAAGCTATTGATGAGGTTTGCAGTAAAGATAATATGCTCAAAGTAAATGTAAACCAGATAGCACCGTGATTTTAGAGTGGTTCGGTCAATCTTGACCGAAATCCACTTCTGGCTTCCTCCATCGACGAGGTCACCGACGTCCACTAGAGGCCTTCTTTCAATAGGCGAAGACCAACCACCCTTTTATAGTTTCACTCCTTTTGACGGGCTTAGGAGACAACCCTTACAAACTTTTCTCTCCTCTCTTGAAAGATCAAAACTTGGAAGAAAAGAGGGAGGAGAACTTCTAGGCTTTACAACACTTTTGAGCTCTAAAATCACAGAGTAAGATCAAGCTTTCGGTGCCTTTGGGTTACACTTTCATTGCTAAAAGGGTGGGGTATTTATAGGCCCCAACCTAATTTGAATTTCGAGCTCAAAACTATCATCTCCCGGAATTTCGAGGTCTGGCGGTTGCACCGCCTGACTGGGGCGGTTGCACTGCCTGGCAGAGCTCGAAGACTGAGCCTCTGGGTGGTGCCACCTCCTGTCAGTGGCGGTTGCACCTCCTGCCAGAGCTCGGAGACCGAGCTCAAGCGGTGCCACCGCCTGATTGGGGCGGTTGCACCGCCTAACCAGAGCTCGGAGACTGAGCTTAGGCGATTGCACCTCTGTCAGAGGCGGTTGCACTGCCCAGCCAGAGCTTGGAGACTGAGCCCTGGGCGGTGCCACTGCCGACCCAGCGGTGCCACCTCTGGCCAAGAAATCTGGGTCCGAATGGGTTGATCCATTCGGCCCAATTTGGGTCTGTCAAGGGCCCAATTGCCCCAAGATTAAGTTAATGGGATCACCTCCCATTTCTAACTTAATCATTGTGCTAACTATGAATTTCTTAAGACATTTACTATAGCTTGCTTCCGGTGCGTCAATCGCTTCTTCCGGCGAGCTTCCGGCGAACTTCCGACGAACTTCCGACGAACTTCCAGCGATGCTCCGACGGACTTCCGGCAAACTCCTGGACTTGTGACAATCCACTTGGCAAGTTCTGACGAGCTTCTTTTGGCAAGCTCCTGGACTTCTCGGATTTGTTCCCACAAAACCTCCGACGACCGTCCGGACTTCCGTCGAGCTCTCGAACTCCCAACGTGATTATAGTCTTGACTCTGGCACAACTCCTGCTGCATGTCTTACTTTCATCGTAGTTAATCCTGCACACTTATCTCAACATATGGATTAGATAACAAATGACAATTGACGTCATCATCAAAATCCGTGATTCAACAATCTCCCCCTTTTTGATGATGACAATCGATTGATAACGGAGTTAACCTTAACTCCCCCTATCTATGTGTCATACTTGAGATAAGTCATTCTTGAATTCAAAGCCTTTGAATTCAAGAGACATATTGATAAGTTTAAATCATTTAACCTTATCAATATTCCCATTATGATTCCCATCATGATGTATCTCTCTGAAAATGATGTATGATGTCAAGACTCGACATCCATTTTCAAATTTCAAATGTGAATTATGGTAATGATAGCAATTCATCATATGGTAATATATCAACATGTAAAATTTCGAAGTAAGATTTTGATATCTTAACATGATGCACACATTTCAAGTCTTTTAGTAATCATAACATTTCATCACATGGTAAGATATCAACACGTAGGACTACGATGCAAGTTCTTGATATCTTAACATGATGCACATATTTCAAGTCTTTTAGCAATCATAGTATTTCATCACATGGTAAGATATCAACACGTAGGACTACGATGCAAGTTCTTGATATTTTAACATGATACACACATTTCAAGTCTTTAAGCAATTATAGCATTTCATTACATGGTAAGATATCAACACGTAGGACTACGATGCAAGTTCTTGATATCTTAACATGATGCAAATATGGCATATAGTTATCATTAATGCACACATTTCAAGTATTTTAGCAATCATAGCATCAATTCATATATCTGCTTTTTTCAATATAATATGACATTTATAGCATCAATTCATATATTTCTCCCCCTTTGTCATCAACAAAAAGAAGAACAATATAAACAACTTTTAAATATACGTGCGATGCCATAAGTAGGTTCATGTCATTTATCTACATAAAGTGATAGGATACAAACATCTCAAGAAAAACATGACATGAAGATTATTTACATAGAGTGAAAACTTCTTCCTTTTTATTTGTTATTATCTTTTTTGCTTGAAGAAGGAAAGCCATTTGTATAGTTCAAATCGATAGGATATCAAGGCATGCTTTACAAGGATCAGGATATTTATGTGAATCAAATCCTTATAAAAAAATATCTTCCTTTTATAAGAAGGAATCATCATATTTATTTTTTCAAAGGAAATATTTTTCACATGATAAGTCTAAAAGATATGCATTTGCTAAATGATATGAATCAAGGTCCGAAAGAGAATAATGTATTCATGAAATCCGATTAGAACTGAAAATTTAATTTAACACTTTCATGCAATCGGACAAGACTATACAATCATGAAGACATGCTCATTGTTATGAAAATTTTTGTATTAATTTCTAACATGTTATTTTAGGCATGTAATGGCAATTAAGTGATTTGATCATTCAATCAATAAAGTCCGAATAATTTTAACAAGTTTATGCATTCGGATACATCAACATCATGGCAATACATCAACATCATGGTAATATTATGTCACATTAACATCATGGAAATGATACATCAATTTCATGGCTATATTACTTTCACATTTATCATGGAAACCAAGACACATGGTTTTCAAAGTTGGCATTATAGAAACATTTAATTTCAATATGAAATCCGACAATGAGTAACGAGATTGAGCAACGTAACCCTGCATATTCTCACCAATTAATACATCAAATAACCATATCAAAGATTAGTAGTCATCAAGGCATTGTGATCAAGGTGAGTAATATAAAGAGTTTACAACATAATTGTTACAACAAGAGGTTATTGTGTCCACATATACAAGCTTATTCAGGAGGTGAAAAACTAAAGTGCCTAAATAAAGAGTCAAATTGTCGATGAATTTGCTGCAGTTCAGATAGGATTTGATCTTGTCGAAGTTCAAGCCGATCTTATCTTTATTCAAATCGATCTATCCAAATTCCAATGTCTTCGATAGATGATGCAGGAGCTTGCCCAAATGGATGTGTTTCCTCAAAGGGATAAATCGGAGGAGATTGAGTACCCCTAAAGATTGGTGTTTCGGGTTCTGGTTCAAATTAAGGGGGATCGATTCTTCTAGGCATTCTAACCCAATTACCATTTCTATAAACACATCTCAATCGGTGAAGTAGATTTTTGTTTATTATGCTAAACCTATCCACTTTCATCACTTCTTCATCGGGTGATATTGGAATATCATAGGCTTTAAGTATTCTAGTGATTATACCACCATATGGAAGCATCATGTCTCTCTTAGATAGTTCTATCATATTTTGTTGTATAAGGTATCCAAAACAGATGTTATGTCCTTTCATGATCCAATACATGGTTCCTAATTCCATTTGACTTACTTCATCATGATGGTATTGTTTAGGGAGAATGATGCTAGTTAGGATATGATGAAGTACTTTAGTGTTTAGTGATAGTAGATGTTCATAGCTTTTAGGAACTATCACTAGGTTAGGATTACCGAAAACTGTTCTTAAGGCTTCAACATATGTTGTCCCAACTGTTTCATTGTCCCACGATCCTCTAAAATAAAGTCCTCTATTTTTTACGGGAATGCCTATCATGTCACAAATGAATTTATCCGTAATGGAGATGTGTTGTCCTAAGAGATAGGTAGACATTCTTTCTTCTTCATCTACTTGTAAATTGTTGTAAAACAGTCTAACAAGTCTTGGATAGATGGGTTCACTAATTTATAAAATAGGGAGTAGATCTAGGTTTGCAAACCCCTTAATTGAGATCTTCAAGAGAATGAGAGATTGTTGATCTTTTGCTTCGAAATGAGGAGTATTTGGGATGCTAAGAGGGGAGAAATGGAGGTGGAGAAGCTTTGGAAAAGTAAAGAGGGGAAGGGAGTGAGTTGGGGTCGGTTCCACCACCGGCCCTAGCTTGGTTTAAAAGGGGGTAGGATTGCGAGCGGTTGCACCGCTAGCTGGGGCGGTGCAACCGCTTGCAATAAGTTATAGCTGGAGGTGCTACCTCTAGCTGGAGCGGTGCTATCGCCTGCAGGCGGTGAGCACTCGTTTTGACTGCTATATGATCTGATTTGAATGTTTTTAACTTGAGAAGAATTTGTATTTGAAGCAGTCAACTTTACTTACGTAATTATATAAGAATTTTTATTTTAAGATGAGAAATTTTGCACGATTAAGATAGATCTAGTGACACGCATACTCTACTTCAAATGTCGTACGCATGTTTATGACAGATTGTCCAAGTTGGTAAGCTTTGCAAGTCTATAACAAACTTTGCTTACAAGACGTAAGTTCATGATATAGTTGGATTCGAACAAGTCAATTTGATGGGTTTGAAAATCCAAAAGATATGTGAAGGGAGAATCATGGGTTTCCAATTCTGAGGGATCAGATAGGATTGTATCTGCATTACTCTTGTAATTTTAATTTTCTAATCCTCTTTTTGTTATTTAGGCTAGGGAGCATCACATGTTCTTTTTGGATCTCGAGTTATGAATATCGAGTATCCAAAGAGCAGAATATTATTTCATGCTCCGAGCAGAATATTATTTTACGTCTCTACGAGACAGGATAATTCTTAGGTACCCATTTACTTTTGGGTGCCTCAAAAACTGATCTACATTGTTTGTCATGTTGCATAGAGTTTATCATGGTTCTTTAGGAACCCAAATTAATTTGTTCGGACTAATTTTCTTGAATGGACAATGATGTGTTTTGTGTCCATGTTTGCAACAAAAGTTGCATTTGCTTTGGTGTCAAACATGTAGGATGAGGTCTTTTATGAAGGTGGTTGGATTTTGGTGAGGATTTCTTACAAATCCGATTCCACTTCTTTTAGGAACGGGACCCTTGTTTGTAAGGATCATGTTCAAAGACTTGCTACCAACCTCGAATTTCTTCAAGGTGTCCTTAAGTAGCAAGTTTTCCTTTTGGATAGTTTCTAGATCATGGCATTTTATACAAGAACCTAAACTATCATGATATTTAATTTTTAACTTATCGAAATTATAAGTAAGACTATCATGCTCCTTTTTTAGCAATTTATATTTTCTACTAATAATCTTGCATTCATCAAATAAGTCATGGAAGGCATTTAATAACTCATCAAATGATAAATCTGCATCAATTAAATTTATTACCTCCTCTCCGATGGCCATTAAGGCGTAATATGAGCAACTTGCTCGGTGTTGGACTCCTCTTCTTCGGACGTGCTCAAGTCATCCTACGTTACTTTGAGCGCCTTCTTTTTTGCTGTTCTCTTCTTGCGTTCAAAGTAAGTAGTTCCATTCTTTTTGCTTTTTAATTTTTGTTTCATTTGTAGTTTAAGTTCACTATCACTTGAGCTTATGCTCGAGTGGTCTTCAAATGTTCTATGTCCAAAATCTTTCCTGTTCTTTGGAAGGTTGTTTTGTTCATCATGTTCATCATGTGCATTGTGCACCATTACATATGTCATGAATGAACCGATAAGTTCTTCAAGTGAAAAAATATTTAAATCTTTTGTTTCTTGTATTGCCATTATTTTACGATCCCATCCTTTTTAAAGGGATCTTAAGATCTTGCTTACGAGATCAAAATTCGAAAAAGATTTACTAAGAACTCTTAGATTATTGATGACATCCGTGAAACGGGTGTACATGTCGCCTATAGTCTCGCTTGGTTGCATTCAAAAAAACTCAAAATCATGCAATAAAATGTTAACTTTCGAGTCTTTGACTCTACTAGTTCCCTCGTGCGTGATTTCAAGTGTTCGCCAAATATCGAAAGTCGTTTCGCATATAGAAATCCGATTGAACTCATTTTTGCCCAAAGCGCAAAATAAGGCATTCATAGCCTTTGCGTTTAAAGAAAAATACTTCTTCTCCAAATCCGACCATTCGTTCATCAGTTTAGTGGGAAGTTGAAAACCATTTTTAACAATATTCCATAAATCCAAATTCATAGAAATCAAGAAAACTCTCATTTAAGTTTTCCAGTAAGTGTAGTCCAATCCGTTAAACAACGGTGGACGAACAACCGATAAGCCCTCTTGAAAACCATGAAGAGCCATTTCGCTCGGGTGTAAATCCAAAATGAGAAATACCGGGCCCTGATACCAATTGTTAGGATCAGGAGCACTAAGAGGAGAGGGGGGGAGGGGGGGGGGGTGGTGGGGGGTGAATTAGTGCAGCGGAAAACTTTCAACGATTAAAACTGCGTTCGTATGATAAAAGCAATTTCGATAGAAAGCCCGATTCGTAAATCACTTTAACTTGTCATCAAGCAAGATGCAGTTAAAACGAATCTATAAAGGCAGTTTGCAGTTATGATGGAAATCAGAATGTAAGCGCAAACTGAAATATGATGTTCGTACGATAAAACTGATTTACGTCTAAACACCGATTCGAAAAATACTGAACTTTGAAACACGATCGTAAAAGCGTAGAAGGTAGTAAGCTATTGAGGAGGTTTGCAGTAAAGATAATATGCTTAAAGTAAATGCAAACCAGAGAGCACCGCGATTTTAGAGTGGTTCAGTCAATCTTGACCTACATCCACTTCTGGCTACCTCCACCGATGAGCTCACCAACGTCCACTAGAGGCCTTCGTTCAATAGGCGAAGGCCAACCACCCTTTTACAGTTTCACTCCTTTTGACGGGCTTAGGAGACAACCCTTACAAACTTTTCTCTCCTCTCTTGAAAGATCAAAACTTGGAAGAAAAGAGGGAGGAGAACTTCTAGACTTTACAACACTTTTGAGCTCTAAAATCACAAAGTAAGATCAAGCTTACGGTGCCTTTGGGTTACACTTTCATTGCTGAAAGGGAGGGGTATTTATAGGCCCCAACCCAATTTGAATTTCGAGCTCAAAACTGTCATCTCCCGGAATTCCGGGGTCTGGCGGTTACACCGCCTGACTGGGGCGGTTGTACCGCTTAGCAGAGCTCGAAGACTAAGCCTCTGGGCGGTGCCACCTCCTATAAAGGGCGGTTGCACCTCCTACTAGAGCTCAAAGATCGAGCTCAGGAGGTTGCACCTCTATTAGAGGCGGTTGCACCGCCCAGCCAGAGCTCGGAGACTGAGCCCTGGGCAGTGCCACCGCCGACCCAAGCGGTGCCACCTTTGGCCAAGAAATCTGGGTCCGAATGGGTTGATCCATTCGGCCCAATTTGGGTCTATCAAGGGCCCAATTGCCCCAAGATTAAGTTAATGGGATCACCTCCCATTTCTAACTTAATCATTGTGTTAACTACGAATTTCTTAAGACATTTACTACAGCTTGCTTCTAGTGCGTCAATCGCTTCTTCCGGCGAGCTTCCGGCGAACTTCCGGCGAACATCCGACGAACCTCCGGCGATGCTCCGACGGACTTCCGACAAACTCCTGGACTTGCGACGATCCACTTGGCGAGTTCCGATGAGCTTCTTTTGGCAAGCTCCTGGACTTCTCGGATTTGTTCCCGCAAAACCTCCGACGACCGTCCGGACTTTCGTCGAGCTCTCGAACTCCCAACGTGATCATAGTCTTGACTCCGGCGCAACTCCTGCTGCATGTCTTACTTTCATCGTAGTTAATCCTGCACACTTATCTCAACATATGGATTAGATAACAAATGATAATTGATGTCATCATCAAAATCCGAGATTCAATAGATACCCCTTAGCCACTAGCCTTGCTTTATAGGTCTCTACATTTCCATCTACTCTGATCTTTTTCTTAAAGATCTACTTGCAACTTATGGGTATAATACCCTCGGGCACATCAACTAGATTCCCAACCTTATTGGAGTACATGAAATCCATCTCAGAATTCATAGCTTCTTACCACTTTCTAGAGTCTATACTCATAATAGCCTCCTCATAGGTCTGAAAATCAATATTCTCAACATCCTCTCCTCTAATATGTCCCACATATCTCTCAAGAGAATGGGATACTCTACTGGACCTACGTAAAGTTGAAACTTGTGTATTATGTACTAGAATAGGCTCAGGCTGTAAAGTGGTGCTTCAGCTAGGTTCTCCAACCTTGCTCAACTCTATCATGCTCTCACGTTCTCCGCCAAGAATATGTTCCTTCTCAAGGAACACCGCTCTCTTGGCTACAAAGATCTTTTGGTCCTCAAGATAATAGAAATAATGCCCAAAAATTTACTTTGGGTATTCCACGAACTTACACCGCTTCGTCCTTAATTCCAACTTATCGAAGTTGTGTCTTTTAATGTAGGCAGGGCAGCCCCAAATCTTAACAACCTTAAGATCGGGCTTCTTCCCTTTCTATATCTCATATGGTGTAGACACTACTGACTTAGTTGGAACTTTGTTTAAAAGATAAGCTGTGGTCTCTTCGGCATATTCCCAGAATGAGATGGGTAGGTCAGCGAAATTGATCATGGACCATACCATGTCTAACAGTGTACGATTCCTCCTTTCAGATACACCATTGAGTTTAGGTGTATAAGAAGGTGTCCATTGGGATAATATCCCATGGTCCTTGAGGAACTGAGTAAACTCTATACTTAAGTACTCACCTCCTCGATCTGATCAAAGAGTCTTGATACTCTTTCCAATCAAATTCTCCACTTCATTCTTATACTTTCTGAATTTCTCAATGGTCTCAGACTTGTACTTTATTAAGTACATATATCCATACCTCGAGAAATCATCAGTAAAGGTAATGAAGTAGGAGTAACCACCAATGGCACGAGTTGACATGGGTCCATATACATCACTATATATGAGTTCCAACAGTTCAGTGGCTCTTTCTCCAATTCCACTAAATGGAGAGTTGGTTAGTTTTCCATAAAGGTAAGGCTCATAAGTTGTATATGACTCATAGTTGAATGGATCTAGATATCCATCCTTTAGCAACTTTTGGATCCTTCTCTCATGGATATGACCTAGCCTATAATGTCATAGGTATGTACTGTTCACCTTATCTTATTTCCTCTTGGACACACTTATATTCATGATATGCACAAGATCTACACACAGGTTATCCTCTAAGACCATTCCTAGACCTGTGAGTTTTTCTATCCACTCAATCATCTTTAGGACATGGTTCTGAACCGATGTCCCCTCAGTCATCCTAGTACGGAATAGGCTCTTGGATATCTTATATCGTTGAGTTATTCCTTGTTCCTCAAATAGTTTGTAGACATGCAAGAGAATGGATCTGGCATCCATCTTTTTATGTTGTCTCTATAACTCAGGAGTCATTGAGCCCAACATGTAACATTGAGCAAGAGTGGAGTCATCAATGTACTTTACGTAGCGAGCGATCTCATCCTCGCTTGGCACTTCCTTGGGCGTAGGCATCACTATATCAAGGACATACGCGATTTTCTCTATCTGAAAACAATTCTCAAGTTGTGGATCCAATCCATATAATTTTGACTAGTGAGGCGGTTGACATCAAGTATGCTATGTAAGGGATTTGAAAGCGACATTTTTTAAAAATAAAGATGTAGCAGAAATAAATAACATGTAGATTTTATAAAAAAATAAATAATTAAAATATGAACTTCTATCTTAATATGCTCCCACTATTTTACTAGCAAGTCACGTGACACCCTTAGTACTTGAAACAAAAATCTCCGGCAGACTTCTAGTGGGGATCAAGATCCAATCAACATCTTAGTATAACCTCGACGGACTCGACCAATCACACTATGCCCAAAAGGTAGGCAACTCTTGCTGATCACAACTCTTTGTGATTTTCGTCCTGTTCGGCTTCTGAATCACCATGGTCTTGAGGGACTCGACCAACCATGATATTCGGTTAAGTCAACACCATCGTTACAAGATTAGTCTGATTCGATGATGTACCCTCGAGGGACTCGACCAAGCATACCATGTCCTCGGTCACCGATGACATCTCTATATCGTAGGTAAGATAACGAATCGCGATATAAGTGAGCCTCGAGGGACTCAACCAACTCAACCTATATCGGGAATCGATCCCTACCTATAATGATGGAAGGCCACGTGGGTCAATCTAATTGCCTCACGTTTACCGACTTAATATTATCGAGAGAGGGGTTTCTATGATTTGGTCTCCTAATATGACATATCACACATATACATATTTAATATATATCTACATCGCAAGCAAATATATATACATATCTAGTAGGTGTATAAGTAATCACACATCACATGAGCAATCACACCAAATGATCATGGACCACAGCCTAATATGATCAGGCCCGAGCCAGTGGGTCTAATCAGTCACATCAAGATCTATGTGTGCAGTGGTGCATCTCCATGCACTGTGATCGTCCATCTCATACTTGTCGATTCCATCAGCATCTTGACACATCTTCATGCATCGCAATCGTCTGTCTCGTGGGTCCCGCTATCACATCCATGCTCCCGCTGCACCTCCTCGTGTGATTATAACTTATTCATAGGTATACAGGCCCGACAATAAACGAAAAAAATAATTGAGGCTCGTAAGCCCCAATAATAATAATCACAAGTACACACGTTACACGGTCCATGATCATCCGTCCACACATTATACATCACATGTATAAATCATCATCATCATGTAGGACTACTAGATAATAAAAAATAATAATCAATTAAATCTTTTAATTAATTAATATTTTTTGAAATTAGGGACATGTAAGAAATTTTCTAAATTCTAAGGTGTATATTTGTAATTTATAGAAAGGTTAGAACTGAAATTTCTTAAATTCTGAGGGCAAAACTATCTTTTACTCAAAAACCCTAATTGCCCTCCTCCCTCTCCCCTGCTGCTGTGGCCATCACCACCCTACCGGTGGCGGCCCTTTGCGGCGGGGGGCAGGGGCGTCGTCCCTACTTGTAGGCGGCTCACCTGCGAGCGGCGCCCCCATGGTTTGGCGCCCCTACAGGTGGCCTTACCCCCCGCGAGCATTATGCCCACAGGTGAGCACCCCTGCGGGTGCATGCTACTATTGGTGGTGCTGCCCCAACGGGCACTGTGCCAGCGGGTGTAGTGCCCACAAGCGCCATGCCTGTAGGCAGTGCCGCCCCTACGGGCACTATGCTCGCAGGCTACACCCGCGGGTGGGGCACCCGCGGGCTGCCAATCCCCTCCCTGTTGGCCTCAAGCCTGCTGCAAGCAGGCCATCGACTGACTGTTGCAAGCACATGCCTGCTTGCCTACGGTCGTCGTTGTTGCGGCTACACGCATGTAGAGGGCAACAATAGTTGTTGCCCTTTCTCACTTTTGCATCAACGATTTTGATGTCAAAAGAATTACAAAAACACAACACACATAGTTCAAAACCAATCTTTTGCACGAATAACCTAGCTCTGATACCACTGTTGGGAAATCTTGGGGGCGACATCACATGCGCAGCGAAAGAACAGAAAATAAAATCCCTAATTTCCCATAAAGATGTTCGTCATCATGTGAAGATTGGTGCACAAAATCTGCAAAACTTAAAACTGCATATAGAGTAGATTGTGTTACCTAAGGAGATCGTATATCCCTGAATCCCTACAGATCTCTGGGAGAGGGTGAAGGAGGTCAAGCGCCCTCCTCTCTAGTAGTGATCTACACAGTAGGGCTGCGATGACGCTCTTCAAAACTTCAGGCCTGCTCTAAGGTGGAGAGGGGGAGGAGAATAGGAGAGGCAAGCAAAAGCTCTAGCCTATGAATCACTGAATCCCTCCTATTTATAGAGGTCTCTTATCAACTTAACCCTAATGGATCCTCCTCTATTGGGTATTAGATCTCCATCCAACTACCCAAGCCTCTTAGATTAGTGGATCTCTATCCAATAATCTCTCATGAGCTCTTATTGGATCTCATCCATAGGATCCAATAATTCAAGGGCTTATTGGATATCCAATAAGATAGGGGCTCCAATGGATATCTCATATTCAAACATCTACTCATCGCAATGCCTACCATATGTGTGTAACCCTCTAGGCCTAATATTGAGCTGGCCGTGAGTCATACCTATCAGAACTCCTTCCAGCTTAGTCAATTATTATCTCCATAATAATTCACTCGACTCATCGACTACATACGTACTAGGCCACTACGCCGCAATCCTTAGACGATACAGAGGAATCCAATCCATTGGACCTGTCTATCTTTAGTTACCATATACATATAGTCCCTCATCCATCTAATATCCCAGAGACCATATACCAGGCATAGTGTTGTCAGACCCATATGGTTTCTACTCGAGTCTCGCTCTAATCGGATTCTCCTTAAGAACTCTTATTCTCTCAATCCGAATGACCCTGGCTAGGGATTTGTCTGAGCAAGAACAAATGCAACATTCCTCTCATGACACTGAGAGTGGATGATCTTCTATCGACACTCAATAGCCCTCGTAAGGTTGACTGCCACTCCCGATGACCGGCTATGCTAGATTTGGGACATCCAAACCTATAAGTCTGGTATCAAATTATGGAGCACTCATACAAACATCCTTGGTATCTCAAGTCTAAGGACCAGATACACCACTGGGACTACATAATCGCTATCTGACAATAAGGCATCATCAACCATCCAACATTTCGTAAGTGGATCAATCAGTAAACTCATTCTCCAATGAGTACCTGTATTGTATCCCTAGTGTCCCCACATGTGCAGCTATGAGACCAGTTGTATCCATCATATGGATGAGTATACAGCACACTAGTTTGTCCGGTTATCTCGATGTCCCTCTCGAGTAACCTATGACCAGGATTATTAAGGATTTGTGTATAAAGGCAAATCGATCTCATTATCGTGATCTCATCACGATCTTATTCCCATTGCATAGATCCAAGGATATCACAATATATACATGCATATATACAATAGTCAATATAAAGTGATTAATGTTAAAATATAATAATCAAAATGATTGCGTATCAAGTCACACATGCCATCACTCAAGTGATTAGCTTGCAGGGCACATATGACTAGCAACCTAGCCTACAATGCTATAGGTATGCATTGTTCACCTCATCTCATTTCCTCTTGGACATACTTACATTCATGATATGTGGAGCAATGTCTAGTATAGACAAATCATTATGCAATATTTCTCTCACCAATCTCCTAGGCTTTGCTGTTAGGATCAAGAGCACTAAGAGGGGGGGGGGTGAATTAGTGCAGTGAAAAACTTTCGACGATTAAAACTGTGTTCGTACGATAAGAGCGATTTCGGTAGAAAATCCGATTCATAAATCACTTTAACTTGTGATCAAGCAAGATGCAGTTAAACCAAGTCTATGAAGGCAGTTTGCAGTTGTGATGAAAATTAGAATGTAAGCGTAAACTGAAATATGATGTTCGTACGATAAAACTGATTTACGTCTAAACGTCGATTCGAAAAATACTAAACTTTGAAACACGATCGTAAAAGCGCAGAAGGCAATAAGCTATTGAGGAGGTTTGTAGTAAAGATAATATGCTCAAAGTAAATACAAACCGAGATTTAGAGTGGTTCGGTCAATCTTGACCTACATCCACTTCTGGCTTCCTCCACCGCTGAGGTCACCGACGTCCACTAGAGACCTTCCTTCAATAGGTGAAGGCCAACCACCCTTTTACAATTTCACTCCTTTTGACGAGCTTAGGAGACAACCCTTACAGAATTTTCTTTCCTCTCTTGACTGATCAAAACTTGGAAGAAAAGAGGAATGAGAACTTTTAACTCATACAACACTTTTTTAGCTCTCAAAAACACAGAGTAAGATCAGGATTTTGGTGGTTTTTGGTTACTCTGTCATTGCTGAAAGGGTGGGGTATTTATAGGCCCCAAACCAGTTTGAATTTCGAGCTCAAAACTGTCAATTCCCAGAATTCCGGGGTTTGGTGGTTACATCGCCTAACTGGGGCGGTTGCACCGCCTGATAGAGCTCGAAGGCTGAGCCTCTGGGCGGTGCCACCTCCTGTCAAGGGCGGTTGCACCTCCTACTAGGGCTCGAAGACCGAGCTCAAGCGGTGCCATTGCCTGACTGGGGCGGTTGCACCTCTGTTAGAGGTGGTTGCACCGCCTAGCCAGAGCTCGGAGATTGAGCCCTGGGCGATGCCACCGCCGACCCAAGCGGTGCCACCTCTAGCCAAGTAATCTGGGTCCGAATGGGCTGATCCATTCGGCCCAATTTGGGTTTGTCAAGGGCCCAATTGCCCCAAGATTAAGTTAATGGGATCACCTCCCATTTCTAACTTAATCATCGCGCTAACTACGAATTTCTTAAGGCATTTACTGCAACTTGCTCCGGTGCATCAATCGCTTCTTCCGGTGAACTTCCAGCGAACATCCGACGAACCTTCGACGATGCTCCGGTAGACTTTCGGTAAACTCCTAGACTTGCGATTGATCCACTTGGTGAGTTCCGACAAGCTTCTTTGGCAAGCTCCTAGACTTCTCGGATTTGTTCCCGCAGAACCTCCGATGACCGTCCGGACTTCCGTCGAACTCTCGAACTCCCAACGTGATCATAGTCTTACTCCGGCGCAACTCCTGCTGCATGTCTTACTTCCATCATAGTTAATCCTGCACATGTAAAACAAAACTTCGATCGAGACAATTAATCCTAAGCAATTAACCAAGTTGTCCGGTATGTCATTGGTCCCTCGACGCTTTATCCGATTCTTCGGCGCATCGTCCTCTCCTGCAGCCTATTGCCCAATCGGCCAGTTGACTCCGCAACTCCGATATCCTTGGCACAATACCCGCTATTCTTGGCCCGATGCCCGAGTCCACGGCCCGAAGCCTTCTCCACCGGCCCGACGTCCAATCTTCTGACATATTCCTTCGGCACAACATGATTTTTTTGCTTTAATTATCTCATCTTGATTAAAGCATCCTGCTTTACTCAAAATACAGATTAAAATATAAACATATATCAAGTGGTTTCATCATCAAAATACGAGATTCAACATTTTCCAGAATCTATAACAAATTATAGATGTGATAAGCATTATTGGTATCCAATACCTATATACTATTATAAAAAATCTGACAATTGGAGATTGATCATGAATGTCTCTAAAGCTTCTCTAAGCTTCCGTTTCGCCCTCTCTAGAAGGTACTCTTTACATTTTCTCTTCTAATGCCTATCTTCGCCATATTGGAAGCACTGGCCTTTGTCCTTTGCTGAGTCTAAATTGGCAACCTTTGTTTTACCCGGTCTGCCCTTGCCCTTACCCTTCTTAAGGGACTTTTCTGCTTTCTTTTTTTTTCTTGTCTTACTAGTATAGAGAACTAGCTTTTCTTTCTAGATAGTGCTCTCTGCCTCCCTCAACATATTGAGGAGCTCAGGGAGAGTCACCTCAAGCTTGTTCATATTAAAATTCATTATGAACTATGAAAAGAAATTTGGTAGGGACTAAAGCACAAGATCCACACATAGGTTATCCTCTAGGACCATTCCTAGACCTGTGAGTTTCTCTGTCCACTCATTTATCTTTAAGACATAGTTCTGAACCAGTGTCCCCTTAGTCATCCTAGCGCGGAAGAGGCTCTTGGATATCTCATATCGCCGAGTCCTTCCCTGTTCCTCAAACAGTTTGTGGACATGTAAGAGAATTGATCTGGCATCATCTTTTCATGATGTCTTTGTAACTCAGGAGTCTTAGAGCCCAACATGTAACATTGAGCAAGAGTGGAGTCATCTATGTACTTCACGTAGTGAGCCATTTCATCCTCGCTTGCCCCTTCCTCGAGCATAGGCATCACTGTGTCAAGACATACGCAATTTTCTCCATAGTGAGAATAATTCTCAAGTTGTAGAGCCAATCCGTATAATTTGGACCAATGAGGCGGTTGACATCAAGTATACCACGTAAGAGATTTTGAAGCGACATTTTCTGAAAATAAAGATGCAGTAGAAAAAAATAACATGCAGATTTTATAAAAAAAAATAAACAATCAAGATATGGACTTCTATCTTAATCTACTCCCATTATTTTTCTAGCGAGTCATGCGACACCCACAGCACATGAAACAGAAGTCTCTGGCAGACTTCTAATGGGGATCGAGATCTAATTAGCATCTTAGTATAACCTCGAGGAACTCAACCAATCACAATAAGCCTAAAAGGTAGGCAACTCTTGTTGATCATAACTCCTTGTGATTCCTGTCCTATTTCGCCTCGGAACCATCATGGTCTCGAGGGACTCGACCAACCATGATGTTCGGTTAAGTCAACACCATCGTTACAAGATGAGTTTGATTCGATGATATACCGATTGAACCAAGCATACCATGTCCTCGTCGTTACAAGTGAATCGCAATATAGGTGAGCCTCAAGGGACTCGACCAACTCAACCTACATCGAGAATCGGTCCCTACCTATAATGATGGAAGGCCACGTGGGTCAATCTAATTACCTTATGTTTACCGACTTAATATTATCGAGAGAAAGGATTTTTTATTTGGTCTTCTAATTTGACATGTCACGCACATACATATTTAATATATATGTATATCGAATGCAAATATATAAATATATATCCAGTAGATGTACAAACAATCACACATCACATGAGCAATCACACTAGATGATCATAGACCACATCTTAATGTGATCAAGCCCAAGCCAGTAGACTTAGTCACTCATATCATGATCTATGTGTGCAATGGTGCATCCCCATGCCCTATGATCGTTCATCTCGTCCTCATCGATTCTATCGGAATCTCGACGCATCTCCATGCATCGCGATCATCCGTCTCGTGGGTCTCATTATCGCTTCTATGCTCCCATTGTACCTCCTCATGTGATTACAACTTAATCATAGGCATACAGGCTTGACAAAAAATGAGAAATAAAATGGAGGCTCGTAGGCCCTAATAATAATAATCACTAGTATAAACACATCATATGGTCCATGATCATCCGTTTATATCATACATCACATGTAAATATCATCATCATATAAGACTATTAGATAATAATAATAATAATAATAATAATAATAATAATAATAATAATAATAATAATAATAATAATTAATTAATTAATTAATTAATTAATTAATTAATTAAATTTTTTAATTAATTAATATTTTTTAAATTTTGAGGGATATTTTGATAATTTGAACAAAAGTACATAACTGAAATTTCTCAAATTCATAGGGGTAAAATTATCTTTGGCCTAGAAAACCCTATCCTTCCTTCTCCTGTTGCTTGTTGTTGCCACCGCCACCATGCCGACGGCGGGGGCGGGGGCATCGTAAGCCGCCCGTGAGTGGCTCGCACACGGGCAACTCTGCTCGCGGGTGCAACGCTCGCAAGCACTACCCTTGCGGGGGTAGTGCCCGCAACTTGCCGACGCCCCCTTCCGAGCGCCACTACAGGTGGCGGTCGCCCCTCGCTGCTCGCATGCGGGTGACATCGCCCTCGTGCGAGCGCTACGGCTCACCCACGGGCCCAGCGCCCGTAGTCCTTGCCCTTGCGCACGGGCGCTATGCCCATGCGCAAGCTGCCTGCACTACAAGCGGCTTGCTTGCGGGCAGCCTGCTTGTGGGTGGACGATCGCCATGAGCGGCTCCTATACACAGGTGGCTTGCTGCATGTGGCCGAGACCTCCCTTAGGAGCTCTCGGCCAACACTTTTGCATCTTTTGCATCAACAATTTTGACGTTAAAAGCTTTTCCAAAACACAACACATGTAGTGCAAAACCAATCTTTCACACGAACAACCTGGCTCTGATACAACTGTTGGGAACTCTAGGGGCAACATCACATATGCAACGGAAGAACATTAAAAACAAAATCCCCAATTTTCTAAAGATGTGTTCGTCGTTGTACAAAAATTAGTGCGAAAAAATCACAAAACTTAAAATTACGTATATAAAAGGTTGTGTTACCTAGGGAGATCATATATTCCTAAATACTTGTAGATCTCTAGGAGAGGGTGAAGGAGGTCAAGCGTCCTCCTCTCTAGCGGTGATCCATACATTAGGGTTGCGACGATGCTCCTCAAAACTCCAAGCCTGCTATATGAGGAGGAGAAGGGGAGGAGAATAGGAGAGGCAACCCAAAAAGGCTCTAGCCTATGAACCATTGGTTCCCTCCTATTTATAGAGGTCCTCTATAAACTTAACCCTAATGGATCCTGCCTTATTGGGTATTGGATCTCTATCCAACTATCCAAGTCTTTTAGATTAGTGGATCTTTATCCAATAATCTCTCATTGGCTCTTATTGGATCTCATTCATATGATCTAATAATTTAGGGGCTTATTGGACATCCAATAAGATAGGGGCTCCGGCGGATATCTCATATCCGAACCTCTACTCATCACAATACCTACCATATATGTGTGACCCTCTAGGCCCAATATCAAACTGGTCATGAGTCATACCTGTCAGAACTTCTTTTGACTCAATGAATTATTATATCCACAATAATTCACTTGACTCATCGACTACAGATGTACCAGGCCACTACGCCGTAGTCCCCAAGTGATATAAGGGAATCCAGTCTATTGGACTTATTTATTCTCAGTTATTGTATACCTATAGTCCCTCATCCATCTAATATCCCAAAGACCGTATACCGGGCAAGGTGCTATCATACTCATACGGTTTCTACTCGAGTCTCACTCTAATAAGATTCTCCCAGAGAACTCTTTCTCTCTCAATCTAAATGACCCTACCCAAGGATTTGTTTGAGCGAGAATATATGAGATATTCCTCTTATGACACCAAGAGTGGATGATCCTCTATTAACACTTAATAGTCCTCATAAGATTAGCTGCCACTCCCGATGACCGATTGTGTTAGATTTGAAACTTTCAGGCCTATAAGTTCAGTATCAAAGTATAGAGTACTCATATAGGACATCATTGGTGTCTCAAGTCTAAGGACTAGGCACACCACTAGGACAACGGAATCACTGTCTGACAATGAGGCATCATTAACCATCCAGCATTCCATAAGTGGATAAATTAGTGAACTCATTCTTCAATGAGTACCCGTACTATAGCCCTAGTGTCGCCACACTAGTAGCTATGAGACCAATTGCCTCCATCATATGGATGGGTATATAGTATACTAGTTTGTCTGGTTATCTCGATGTCCCTTTCGAGTAACCTATGACTAGGATTATTTAGGGTATATGTTTAAAGGTGAATTGGTCTCATTATCGTGATCTCATCATGATCCGATTCACATTACACTGATCCATAGGCATCACAATATATATGCATATATGCAACAAGTAATATAAAGTGATAAAATACCAAAATATAATAAGCAAAAAGAATACGTATTATGTCACACGTGTCATCACTCACGTGATTGGTTTGTATGGCACCTATGACTAGCACCAACTACCCATGCTACTTAGAATAGTGGGTCTCCACCAAATAATCTCTCATTAGCTCTTATTGAATTTCATCCATATGATCCAATTGTTAGGATCAAAGCGGCACTAAGAGGGGGGGGGTGAATTAGTGCAGCGGATTAAAACTTCGGTTTTGGAAAATCTTTCGATACGATAAAAACTGAACTTGAAAAGCTTAACTTGAACGTGTGTTCGTAAAGGTATGCAACAAAGGTAATGAGGAAATAAAGCACGTAAGAAGGTTTGCAGTAATGTAAATAGCGATAATAAAATGCAAACCAGAGATCACACCGATTTTAAAGTGGTTCGGTCAAATGATCTACATCCACTTGCGAGGCCCTCTTCGATGAGGCTCCCACCTTCCACTAGCAAATCTCTTGAAGGGGAAGGGTAAATACCCCTCTTACAACTTTTTACAAGCGGTTCACACTCTTACAAATTTTCAACAAGAAAGAAGGAGATGAACACTCTAGCAAATTGAAAACAAGACTTGCTAAGACTTTTCTAAGACCTTTCTCTCAATCAATTGCTTCTGCAAAAGTTGTAATCTCAATTGAGAATTGAGGGGTATTTATAGGCCTCAAGAGGATTCAAATTTGGGCTCCAAAATTTGAATTCTCTTTGGTTCCCGATGCTGGCGGTGCCACCACCTGTTAGTGCCTGACACTGACAGTGTACTGGCGGTGCCATCGCCCAACCAAGCGGTGTCACCGCCTGGCTCTCGGGTGCTGGGCGGTGCCACCGCCCAACCAAGCGGTGCCACCGCTTGGCTCTCGGGTGCTGGGCGGTGCCACCGCCCAGTCTGACGGTGCCACCCCCAAACCCTTCGGTTCACAAGTTGGGCTTTAAGTTTAGCCCAAACCAAGTCTAATTTTGGGCCCAATTGGCCCCTAACCAGGATATAGGATTATCTTTTAATCCTAATCCTAATTACATGTGAACTACATAACTAAAAACATCCCAAGCAAGTTTTTAACCGTGAACGTCGAGTCTTGTTCCGGCGAGCTTTCCGACGAACTTATAGCGGACTTCCGATATGCCCTCGGATTTCTTCCGACGGACTCCCAGCAAGCTCCTGATCTTGTGACGACTTCAACGAGTAGCCGAGCCTTCTCGGTGATCTCTGCGAACCTCCAACGATCTCTTCGGTGAACTTCCGAAAATTCTGACAGGTTCCCGATTTCTTCTCGGTTGGTTCCGGCAGCATCTCCGACGATTCTTTGGACTCTTAAACGTCCATCGAACTTGACTCTGGTATTATTACTTTATGTTTTCTGGTTATTATAGTTAATCCTGCACACTCAACTCAATAATATGGATTAGATCAATTAACCCATCAATTGATTTTATCATCAAAATCCGAGATTCAACAATCTCCCCCTTTTTTATGATGACAATCAATTGATGACGGAGTTAAACGTAACTCCCCCTATCTATATGCCATATTATGAGAAGATAAAAACACTTGAATTCCATCCCATTAAATTTAAGCATAAACCGATAAGTTCTAACTGTAGAACTTATCGTTATTCTAATTAAGTAATAGTAAATACGAAACTTCGATGAAAATCATTTTCAAGTCGAATGATAAGGGCAATTTTTACTACGATAGGAGATAAAGATTTTCAACATGAATTTCATGATATAGATGTAAGGCATGCTTTCAATATGATCAATCAATCTTGCGATATTCTCAAAGATTTTGCAAGGCATATAAGATATTCATATCACACAATCAATCAATATTGCGATATTCTCAAAGATTTCGCAAGGCATACAAGACATTCATATCACACAAGCTTTTGTAATTCATATAAGTCATGCTATCAAAATGGTACAAGTCATCACTTTTCTCCCCCTTTGTCATCAACAAAAAGGAGATGATATTTATCCAAATTTACCAAAAATATTTACCAAAAATATTTATCCAGAATTTTAAAAATACATCTAAGAAGAAGGTTCAGTTTTCGTTCAAAAGATGGCAAGCTTCGAACTTGATATTAAGAGTAAACAGATCAGAATAAAAAGATACATCAATTAATCCTTAGGAGGTAATCCATAGTGCTGATACATAACATCTATTTTTTTGATTCATTTGTCGTAGTTCTTTCAAAATTTCAATTTGCTGGAGTTGAATTTGTTCTTGCTGCGATTTGAGTTGGTCTTGTTGGAATTTGATCTGAGACAGTTCTGCCATAATGAGTCCTTTAGAGGATGAAACAGGAGCTGAAGGTGGTGCGCCAAAGGGACTAGGAGGAGGAGATTCATTTCCCCTAAGAATTGGTGTTTCTGGTTGTTCTACTAGTGGAGGAATAGGATCAGTCCTTCTAGGTTGCCTTACCCATATTTCATTGTTAAATGTGCACCTAAGTCTTTTCAGTAGATTTTTATTGATGATGTTATATCTATCACTTTGAATTGTTTCTTCATCGGGTGGGATGCAAATGTCATAGGCAAGAAGAAATCTAGTGATTAACCCCCCATATGGCAACATAGTATCTTTAGCTGTAATATCCTGCATGTGTTGCCGTATTGAGTATCCAAAATAATTATGTTGACCGATCATAATCCAATACATGGTGCTTATCTCTATTAGACTCATTTCATCAAGATGAAATTGCTTAGGGAATAGTATGCTTGTTATGATATGACGAAAAATCTTAGAGTTAAAAGGTAGTAAGTGTTCGCAACTCTTGGGTATTATTCCGAGGTCCGAGTTTGCAAAAATAGTTTCGACAGCTTCAGTGTAAGTTGCTCCGATTATATTAACATCCCATTTACTTTTAAAATAGCAGCCCCTATCTTTTTCAGTGATTCCAATTAGTTCACAAATAGTATTATCAGAAATCCTAATTTATATTCCTAAAAGGTAAGTACTTAGGCTATCGTTATCTACCCATAGGTTTGCATAAAAGAGCCTAACTAACCTAGGATAAATTGGTTCATTTATTTATAGGAGAGATAGGGCCTCTAGATGAGCAAACCACCTAATGGGTTCTAAGTCTCCTAGTTCATCAAGATCAACGTGTTTACCCTTATGGATACATCTTATTTCAAATTTTGGAAACCTAAGGGTCTCTTCTTTGGATCTAAAAAGATCATGGTCATATGAATCTCCTTCAATCATTTTCCCTTTTGATCTCTTAGGAGCCATTATCTAGACAAGATGATAGGAAAAAAATATGAAATTGTAATGAGTAAGTAAAACAAGAAGAGGAAGGAAAGATTTTACCTTATGGATTGTTTCTTGGAGGATGGAGAGTTTGGACCAAGAAGAATCCCTCTCCAAGACTTCTAGAGGTTAGAATAAGAGTTAGGAAGATTTTGGGAGAGTTTGAGAGAGGCCTTCACGGGTTGGGGGCGGTGTCACCGCCGACCCTAACCCTTTGGTTTTTAAAGGGTGTCTCGGGCGGTGCCACCGCCAAACCGAGCGGTGCCGAGTCAAACGACAATCACTTATTTTTGTTAAAGTAATATATATATATATATCCGTGAGTAAAAACCAATCATGTAGTTACCATATGATAAAAACCTAATGCTAAAAGTATTTTTAAGGTAAAAATTATCCTATCTATATTGATATTTCATAAACAATAGACATATATTATTAGACATGGCTACATCATCGTTTTCCAGATCTAAAGCATACATATGAATTTTATTTTATTAAATAATATAAGTACCTATATTTTATTAAATAATATAAGTACTTATATTTTATTAAATAATAATGTTATCAAAATCATAATTAATATATCATAAGATTATACATGATATAGTTATAAAAGATGTCGTTTTTGCATGGACTCAATTTTAATGGACCACAGTCTATATGATTTTATGGCTTCTTAATTGGTGGATGTTGTAGGAGCACATTCAATCCAACTTTATCCATCTTTCAAAGCATGTATGTCAATTTTTTATTGAAAAAGGCCACAACAATTTTTAATCTCAATCATTGTTTTTTCTTTTTTGCCTTTTTGGGTAGACCTTGAATTCATGAGACTAGTAATAAAGGGACAATGACATGGTTGCTTCTACTAAGATCCAACTATCCCAAAGATTAGTAGGAGATAAGGCTTTTATTAAAAGGTGTTTTGGGATGGAAAAGTATTCATGTCTGTCAATCCACAACAAGTATCGTATTAGATTGCCGTGGGTGCGGATACGATAGATTTGACATGACATTCATTACTTGACGTGTGAATAAATCACCCTAGAGTGTTGCAATCTCTTCAAATTATTAGTAATTTAATTTCTTAGTGTTCATGTTCATGTTGATAGTGAATTTGACTTTATAGAATATATCTGATCTCTGTCGTGAATTTGATTTAATAGAGAATATATATATATATATATATATATATATATCTTGTACCTGAATAGTTCACTATTTTTATAACGTAGAATAGAGAAAAAAATTCTCCTAATAATCTATCATTTGAAAAATATTTTCTATTAAGAATTATGTTTACTCGACAAGTCTTGCTTTATGATATTATTGTAGGTAGATAGACCTGTCAGGTCGAGTTTTGATTGGACTCGACAAAGATTTATGCATATATGAACAATACAAGAATTCTTTGGGTTCGATTTAGTTAATAATTTGTGGTGGATAATCATTCTTCCTGATTCTTCTACGAGAGACTGGATGCTACGAAATCTTCTGATGGTCACTTCTTCTTTCATCAGGACCGATCGATGGATCCTCCTTCCTGATTCTTCTAAGAGAGAGTGGATGCTACGAAGTCTTTTGATGGTCACTTCTTTCTTTCATCAGGACCGATCGATGGATCCTCCTCAAGCCTTCCGCCCGAGGCTTGCCTAATTAATTAATCAATTAATTAATTAATTGTCTTCTTGTTGGATGCTACGGAATCTTCGGATCGTCACTTGGTTTATCAGGAGGACCATGCCTGCCTAATTGTCACGTCACGGTGAAGGACGGAAGGAGTCGTCCATGATGGCTGCACGCAACCACATTGGTGACTTTGACTTCCCCATCTCCTACCTTTGTTTTCGGTGGCAGCTTTCTGCCACCAAAATATACGAAGAAGCTCCGTAGAAAGAATGCTGCTTGCTACGGCGTAAATGAGTCGCTGCAACGACAACTCAACCCATCGCCGACGCGTTCTTCTCTTCTCTCTGCCTCATTTCCTTGGTCTTCTTTTGCTTTCATCAGCCTTCTATCTCCTTCATGCGCGTGAATCAATCGATCGATTAGGATAATCGATGAAGTACGATTGTGTTTGTTTGAATCCAGCTGCTTAGTGCTAACAAACATATGTGATTTTTTTTTTTCATCAAATTAGTATAAAAAATACTATATATATATGTCGGTTACATGATTCTTTTATCTCTTAATCATGTGATATTCTGTAACCTCTTTTAAATAAATACATGAATATTTTTTTCATGACAAATGTTTATGTTTAGAACTTGTAGTTGGAGTAATTGGAAAAATAATTCTAATTTTTACAAGAGTTTATAAATTTTGATCTTTTAATTACTTCTTCAATAGAACAAAAATTGCTTTATATATATATATATATATATATGTATGTATATATATATATGTATGTATATATATATATGTATGTATATATATATATATATATATATATATATATATATATACATATATATATATATATTGTACCTTATATTAATAAAATATTCTAGAATCATCATCCAAATCCCCGATACGAAGACCTACATCCATAGCTATTCTTTCAAATCCATCATATAATGGAGAAGAATTCTTTCTTATTAGCCTAGTAAAACACCATGAAATCTAAGGCAAACCCTAATTCTTGAGATTGATTGTTTTTCTTCAAGTGATGAACTTATAATAATAATTAACAGGGAAAAAGACTCAAGAGTCACGTAAAAGTGTTTCGAGGTTAAATTTAGATTATACCTTTTAACGCCTTCTTCTTTCCCCCTTTTAAGCTCGCTCTCAAACCACTATTTTGTTTTATTTTGTTGACTTGTACATCATCTCTTCTCCCTCAAGCTTTTATTGTGAACGTCACAAATGAACCCTATCGCATGCCTTCGGCATGTTTACAAGAAAAGCACTATTCTACTCACACTCCAAACTCTTTTTTTTTTTTTTTGCCATTCGTATAAAAACAAGGGTTAGATGAAGATTTGTCCGATCCAACTCGATGAGAAAGACAATCAGACCTGTGTCACCATCGAATTATTAATAATTTTTTTCTTAATATTCTATAGATAACTTAAGGATATCTACAAGATTTCGTCCAATATGGAGCCCACGCTTGTCTTGTCGAACGCATCATCACTTCTCGTGTGCTGCTGACTAGGCTCGCCTATCAATTTGGACTGAAACATGAGGGTCCAACTTGGAATTACATACAAACGATCATATTTGTCGAACCGAATAGTATTATTTATTATACATGTCAACATGCCTACTACCAATGGTTACATACCTCAAAGAAACATAAAGTAGAGAGAAAGATGAAAAGGAGACCATCACGTGATATAACGAGGGAAAGAAAAAAAAAAAAACAAAAACAAAAGAGGGCCATCAAACAGACATTCTCCCCGAGGGAGAGGAAAGTGCCAAGAAGATGATGAACGCTCCACCTCCATGCTATATACATCCCCTACTCCATCCCTAACCCTCCCCACCATTGACTTCTCCTCCTCTTTCAGTCCTCCCTTCTGCTTCCTTAGCCCCTCCCATTACGGTAGAGACAACGATGATCCGAAGCAACATCCTTGGCGGCTCCAAGGGCATGGCCGTGAAGGGCACGGTGGTGTTGATGAGGAAGAACACCCTCGACTTCACCGACTTCACCGCCTCCCTCCTCGACGGCGTGCAGGAGCTCCTCGGCCAGCGCGTCTCCCTCCAGCTCGTCAGCGCCACCGTCGGCGACTCAAGTACGTGCTCCCAGCATGCTCCTCGCTCCACTTTCATGGCTTCTGCTGCATCCTGATCGGTCTTCTTGTCAGAACATGGCAACAGGGGGATCGTCGGAGAGCCAGCCTACCTGGACGGCTTCGTCAGCAAGCTTCCGTCCATCGCCGCCGGGGAGTCCACCTTCGACGTCACGTTCCACTGGCAGGAGAAGAACGGCGTCCCTGGCGCAGTCATCGTCAAGAACAGGCACGCGTCCCAGTTCTACCTCAAGAGCATCACCTTGAAGGACTTCCCTGGGAAGGGCCGGATTCACTTCGTCTGCAACTCCTGGGTCTACTCCGCGGACAAGTACAAGTATGACCGGGTCTTCTTTGCCAATACTGTGAGTAATCAACAGCTTTCCTTGCTCGCTTTCGTCCAGGGTTGAGCAGGTCTCTGTGGCGGCCTAAAAACCACCGCGGGAGTGGTTGAGACCTGCCGGTATTTAATGCAACGTCATGACGTGAGATGACAAGATCTCTCTCTCTCTCTCAACCTTAGTTATTGATGTGACATGACCTTGACCAATCTTCCACCGATTGTTGCGCAGAACACCACCATTTCAACCTTCGAACTCCCCTTTAACCATGTCATGACACTGTTGCAGGCTTACCTCCCCGGGGAGACGCCGGCCCCACTGAAGTCATACAGAGAAGACGAGCTCCTGAACCTGAGAGGCGAGGATGTCACCGGGCAGCTTCAAGAATGGGACCGCATCTACGACTACGCGTACTACAACGATCTCGGCAACCCCGACAGTGACGCAGCTCTCGCTCGGCCGGTGCTCGGTGGCTCGTCGGAGTATCCGTATCCCCGCCGTGGCAGGACCGGCCGGCCACCCACAAAGACTGGTAATTCTGCCAAGAATGCAAGAATTCAGTGTAACACTCAGCGCTGATTCTACTTTTCCTGCAACAGATCCCAACTCCGAGAGCAGACTGCCACTGATCAGCCTCGACATCTATGTCCCTCGGGACGAGCGGTTCGGACACCTCAAGATGGCCGACTTCCTCACCTACGCCCTCAAAGCTCTAGTTCAGGCGGTGGTTCCAGTTCTGGAAGCCATAGCCGATGAAACCCCCAACGAATTCGACTCGTTCGAAGATATTCTGAAGCTGTACGAGGGTGGGCTACCAGTGGCGAAAGTTCCCCTGCTTGATGAGCTCAGAGACCGGATTCCTTTCGAGATGATCAGGGAGCTCTTCCGCACCGAAGGCAACCAGCGTTTGCTGAAGTTACCAATCCCCCAAATCATCGAAGGTACATTAATCTCGAGTCCCAAGGAGCTTAGCGGATCATTCCGGTCCATAACCTTCAAACGAGCCATCCTCTGTTTCTGTAGTCAACAAGTACGCTTGGAGAACGGACGAGGAGTTTGCTCGGGAGATGCTGGCTGGCGTCAACCCTGTGATCATTAGAAGGCTGGAAGAGTTCCCCCCAGTTAGCAAGCTTGATCCCAGCAAGTATGGCAACCAGAACAGCAGAATCACAGCAGCCCACATCGAGCACAACCTCGAAGGACTGACAGTCGATCAGGTACACGTAACGAGACGTTTGCGGATTCAGGTCTCATCTGCGAAACGAGCTCATCTTCTCTACGGGTTTCGCTCTTTTCAGGCGTTGGGTGGCAACAGGCTGTTCATCTTGGATCACCACGATGCTCTGATGCCGTACGTGAACCGCATAAACTCCACCGCGAGCAAGATCTACGCTACCAGAACTGTCTTATTCCTGAGAGACGACTCCACTCTGAAGCCACTGGCGATCGAGCTCAGCTTGCCGCACCCCGACGGAGAACAGCATGGTGCGGTCAGCGAGGTGTACATGCCAGAAGAAGCCGGTGTTGAGGGATCCATTTGGGAATTGGCCAAAGCCTATGTCGTCGTCAATGACTCCGGCGTTCACCAGCTTATCAGCCATTGGTGCTCACTCTGTTCTCTGTCTCCTCTGATAAGATCTGGAAGTAGATCTGATTCATCCCTGTGCTTTCAGGCTAAACACCCATGCGACGATGGAGCCCTTCGTCATCGCGACGAATCGGCACCTGAGTGTCCTCCACCCCATCCACAAGCTTCTCACTCCCCATTACCGCGACACCATGAACATCAACGCTCTGGCTCGGCAGATACTCATCAACGCCGGTGGCATCCTTGAGGCCACAGTCTTCCCGGCGAAGTACGCGATGGAGATGTCGGCCGTGGTCTACAAGAACTGGAATTTCGTCGAACAAGCCCTCCCGGCTGATCTCATCAAGAGGTGATCGCAAGTCAAACACATCTTCCTGTTCTTCTTCCTCGTGCCTAGGCTTGATAGAGTCTATTTCGCTTCAGGGGAGTCGCCGTCAAGGATTCGAACAATGAACTCCGCCTACTGATCAAGGACTATCCTTACGCCGTCGACGGCCTAGCGATATGGCGCACGATCGAGACGTGGGTCACCGAGTACTGCGCCATTTACTACCCCAACGACGCCGTGCTCCAAGCCGACGTCGAGCTGCAGGCATGGTGGAAGGAGGTCCGGGAGGTCGGCCACGGCGACAAGAAGGACGAGGCCTGGTGGCCGCAGATGCAGACGGTCTCCGAGCTAACCCAGGCATGCACCACCATCATATGGGTGGCCTCGGCCCTCCACGCCGCCCTCAACTTCGGGCAGTACCCCTACGCAGGCTACCTCCCCAACAGGCCCACCATCAGCAGACGCTTCATGCCGGCGCCAGGCACGCCGGAGTACGAGGAGCTGAAGGCCCACCCTGACAAGGCGTTCTTGATGACCATCACCAGCCAGCTGCAGACCATTCTCGGGGTGTCACTGATCGAGATCCTGTCGATGCACTCGTCCGACGAGGTGTACCTCGGTCAGCGGGACACGCCGGAGTGGACGACGGACCAGAGGGCGCTCGTGGCCTTCAACAGGTTCGGGTCGACACTGAAACGCATCGAGGACGAGATCATCGGGAGGAACGGGGACGAGAGCTTGAAGAACCGGAATGGTGCCGCGCAGGTGCCTTATACGTTGCTCTTCCCCACCAGCGAGCGTGGGCTTACCGGAAAGGGAATTCCAAATAGCGTGTCCATTTGAGGAGGGAAGCGTGTCAACCCTGCTACGCTCTCTCTCTCTCTCTCTCTCTCTCTCTCTCTCTGGACGACGACCCGGCTACTCTCTCTCTCTCTCTCTCTCTGTGTGCTGTACTAAATACGCTCTAATTATTAGAAGCATAGAGATGGAATATGCGTGTCCACTGGTCCTCTTCAATAGTAGCATCGCATGCAACAGGGATCAAATGGCTTCCTGGTTTCCTGTGTGTGCGTTAGTTTAGTTTTGCACATGGAGGGAAACAAAATAGGGCATTTCGAGTCTATAAACAAATTGAACTACCGATACTACATCCATCAATCAAGACACAAACAGCAATCTACAACACCTTTTGCACACGATCACACACTGCATCTGCAACTTATTGATGAACACAGGGATCATAGAGTCTCCCAGTTTACAGCTATCATCACAACGTTGCTACAAACGAAAATATATTCCCGTCAGAGATCTCCCATGAGCTGATACAGTTTATTGTACTTTCTGCGGCTGCAACTCTTTTGGGATGGTAGTCAAATCCAAAGCAGAGCCATGAGTCTTCACAAGAGCCTGTGCGCACCAACCATGAGCATCATCCAATGTAGGCATTCTCACTTCGAAGAAAGGTGAGTTGGCACGGTCTGTGCCCAGCATCATTGCACCAGCAAACACTCGAAGCGTGTTCGCCGCATCGATATCCATGCAGACACTTATCTCAGCAGTCCCTTTCGGCGCCAGTGGAATCGCCGTCACTTTGAAGTAGCCCATCAGATGGTTCTCTTCCACCATCTTCCCATCCCCTTCGTAAACAACAATCAGGGCTTCGGTCTGGCCATCCTGAGTGGTCGTGAAGATCGTGCTCTTTCTTACCGGTATCGCCGTGTTCCTCTGTATGATTGGCACAAATCCTCCACCATGAACTCGAATTCCTAGGCTTAGCGGAGTGGCCTGTATGGTGAGCATATCCAAGCTTCCTGAAGGATCGGTAATTCCAGAAGCAACAGCTCCTTCAAGGGCTGCACCGGTAACTGCAGCCTCGAGTGCATCCATGCCTTCATATTCCTTCTCTTTCTTACACAACCCCAATACCAAACTTCTAATCTTCGGAATTCTAGAGCATCCTCCTACTAGTATGACATCATTTATGTCTTCTGCAGCTAGTTTGGAATCAGCCAGGCACAGCTTTATAAGCTTCTCGCAAATCTCAAACACATTTCTGTTTACCTCCTCAAATTCCGACTGATGCAGGACTCTCTGCATCTTTGTCCCATCACCCAGGTCCACATTTATCTGAACACTAGATTGGGTAGAGAGCCTGTGGATAGCATCTTGTGCCGCAATTCGTAGCAGTCCCATGGACCTTATCTTGTTCGTATCACGGTTTGAGTAAAGGCTGTCAAAGTTTGGCAGAAGGTGATACAAGACATTCTTAAGTATATCCTCTCCACCCAGGGTGCAGCCTTGCATTGCTTTGATTTGGGAAACTCCTCCTGCAGTCGCAGTTGTAGCAACATCACAGTAGCCTGCACCCATATTGAATATAAGAGCAACTTTCTCACAGCCACTTCCCATACCTCCATGCAAAGATTGTTGCTGTTGTTGTTGTTGTTGTTGTGCATACAGTAGTGCCACAGCGGTTGGCTCCGGCATCAGCCTCAGCACATGTAATCCAGCCATTGCGCAGGCTCGCTCAACCCTTATCTGCTGAAACCGGTTAAAAGAGACGGGGATAGTAAGAACGACATTTCTAATTAGGCGCTTGAGCTGGACCTCTGCCATAGTTTTTAACTCCACCAAGAATATGGCAAGTACTTCCTCGGGTGTGGTAGACCTCCAGACATTGTTAACTAGAGCTGCGATGAATGGTTTGACGCCAATGCCCAAAGTCTGTACAACAAAAGGGAGGTTCTTGCTAGCATGAACAATTGGGTCTGTATCTGCTCTCCCAATTAGGCGCTTCATGTTGAAAATTGCACTTCCAGACAATATTTCTTTTTCCTCATATGCTGTTTTGTTGCTTGCTCCTCCAGAGGACGCTTCTCCAGAGGACGTATCATCCTTGAACATGACATATGAGCGCATAGACTTTTGCTTTCTCGTGTTTCTAAGAAGTTCCACTTGTGCACCATTCCATACTGCGATACTACATTTTGAGGTCCCAACTTCGATTCCAATTGCAAGATCATGAAATGCCGATTGTGATTTGTCGTCTCCGGTTGTTTCACTATCTGAAGCTACCGTGTATGGTTGTTCAGCCATCCTGAATAAGGAGATCACAAGTAAATCAGTCCTCCAAACCAGGCACTGATGTTTAACAAATCATAACAACAAACATTATGTTAGACTACTTCCAAGATAACTTGAAGGACTACACGTCACCATCTAAATCGATAGATAAATGCCAAGGCCAACTACTGTATATACTAATCAACATATTATCCATACTTACTAACTGATTTGATTATCCAAAGGAGAGCAATAGTTTCTCGAAAAAAATTCATTCTTCAGCTTTTTTCTGATGTTTGTTGTCATTAATTGAGGACATAAAACAGAGAAAGCTAATACCAACTAGAAACATCTCTACCATGCGAATCTCATTTTCTGAGAAGATCAATCCACTTGCATAATTCTTTGACAATGAATGATCAAGTCTCTAATTTACTTTACTTTTCTGCTGATCAATGTTGGTTATGGACATATGCTTTGTTTTATGGCTTTGTGATGTAGGAGCCCCTGCAACTTGGGACCGATTAATGGATGCTTAGTGTCCATATAACTCTATCAATGACTACTACATTCCGTGTTATCATGTCCTTATTTTAGAAACATTTGATTGGTCGTTTTCTTCCTCAGATTGCAAAGGACGAAACAAATGCAACATTGAATGTCATCCTCATGTAGGTTTAGCGAAAAACATAGAATCTCAAACAATAGCCCTATTATGATGCTTCCCATGTAGTTGCCTCAGTCTGAGTTCTCTCGCTTCCTTTTACATTTCAACTTTGCATGGATTCATAAACAAAAATAGAATGAGATGCTGTGTTCAGTGCAAATCAACAGACGGACCGATACCTAAATAAAGTAGTGTATTATCAATTACGTTACAATATTACTAAGGAAAAAAAAAATTAAAATGATTACTCTATTGGTATCTCTTGGTTATCGTATGAGTTGAATTTATTAACATCAGTTGGCATGATTCAGCATTTGAAGCTTTTCAGAATCAACAGAGGAAAAGAAGCCCAGCGAAATAGTAAAGTTGTGGTGGCCTTCAAGCAGGGATGTCAACAGCACATACTAGCTTATGATCGCAAGGAGAAATCTTGTCCACAGAAGATCGATCAAACTCACAGTTCTGGGCTAAAAGGATTACAAAGATCTAACTAATGTTATGTTAATCTCAGGGCTGAGATAATTATAGCCGAGATTAATCTAACTTGAGCATCTCTATCTCCAACTTAGAATGATGTAGATTCATTGTAATACCAAAAATATAAAGAACATCTTATGGCAACATGTTACCCATTCTAGCAATAGGGAAAAGGAAAAGAAGAACAACAACTCTAGCTCTCCGTAGTGCTTAAAGATATGAAGTCACACAATTTCAAATAATGTGATTAAGAAGTCATCAGGTACTCAAGCCCATGCTCAACATTCACGCAATTGATAAGCCAAATGAAAATTGGTGATCCAAATATTGTGTTCTATTAAGAGAACGAGAGCCATCCAATATGAACATCAAGGCAAAATAGGAGAAAGCATCCATATGAAGCATTGCAGTGAAAGGACCGAAATCATTATTCTCGTTATAGAAAAGAGTTCAAAAATGAGTCTAGCGAAAAACGGAACATGGATCAATGATATTGCTTTACGAACCGTTCCATTTACTCGGCTCCAAGGAACCTGGATTGAAGTACTCAGAATTGTCTCATCCTGAAGGGATGGGTTCCTAGATCGACAGAAAAGCCAATTAGAATTAAGATTCATCCCTTATCTGAAAGTATCTTTATTGCTTGATGCATGGGCAAACCAACTATTAGCTACATGTCTGATGACTACTTGATGTCAAATCTGTGCCCAGAACTGCATCCTTTCCAAGAAAGAACTTCTTACATACATGAACTACTTCATATTTTGATGATGAACAGACATGATGTCAAATTTGTGCCCAGAACTGCATCCTTTCCAAGAAAGAACTTCTTACACTTTACATACATGAACTGCTTCATACTTTGATGATGATCAGAAGTCAGATTCACAAAAGACAACCCCATGACTAAATTCACCATGGTTAGAAGATAAAAACCCTGATACAAGGTCAGAAACGGTGAAAGGATTCATTCACTACGACAAAAGCTCCAGAAGAGCATTAGACCCCAACATCAAAAGAGGGAAACAAAGGCCAAAGGGCACTGATTATTTAAGAAAATGTGCAGCAGTAAACTAGGCTGCATCTCGTCATTAAAAACAGGATTCAAGAAGATCGACAGATGAAACGAGGATCCCAATCACCATACCATCTAATGCAAGAAAATCTGAAAACATTCGGACCAATCCAGAAATGAAAGTAAACCAAAACAAATCGAAAGCCTACTCATCCTGACAATTAAATCAAGTTATGACTACGATTCCAGAATAAACGAGTTCCCCACGTGGTACACTGACCCCCATCCTCGAGATTGCAGAGGGAAACAACAGTAACAAGCACAGTGAAGAACACAACATAAAGCAGACATTCACAGGAAATCAAGAGAGAGGAAACGGAAGTGGAGGCTTCTTCTTACTTCACCTAGGCCGATGAGATCCGCCGAGGGTGGCAAACCTGGGAGTTTGGAAGGGGAAGAAAAGAAGAGGAGGAGAAGAGAGATAAGGCGCGGGGAGCTTCTGGAGAGGGCGAGAGGCAAGCGGCGGGCGCCACCTGGGATCGTTCTGGTACCCAAAGCGGCATAAGTCGCTTCCAGAAGGGAGAGCTTCGTGGGCTTACAAAATCTAAAAGAAGAGTAATGTCCCGACATGGTCGTCCGACCAAAAATCTAGCGGAGGCGACAAAATCTTGTCTTCATCCGAGAGAAGGCGTCCAAAATCCAGAACAGATCTTACAGGATCCAGCGAGAAGGAAAAAAAAAGTTCACCCGCCTTTCATCTTTTTTTCTATTTAAGTGTTCTATCGAGTCATAATATATATATATATATATATATATATATATATATATATATATATATATATATATATATATATATACATTTTTATAAAAAAAAATGATAAATAGTAAAAATAATATCCGAATTCAGAATCTTAAGATAAAAATATTTTTTAAGAAAAGAATCTGGTGGTACATCACCGGATCTATTTATTTAAGATATAATTATGATACAATTTAGTTTTAGAATAAATATAATACGAAGACTCGCCCTCCTCCTCCACGTGACATTGATTCAATCCAATAAATAAAATTTGAAGATGCCGGTAGAAGATTGTGTAGAAGCAAGTATAGTGGCTAATCTGTTTTAATTTGAAGGGTCAGATTGATAAGGTGTTCTCGTCATATTGAGGAATGGAATAAATAAATAAATAACTAATCTGTTGATGTCTCATATGTGGCAGTTCCATCCATGCAGGAGGTTGCACCAAAGTTACCATTACTTTGATGCAGAAATAACGACACAAGTTTATTTGGGTATTTGAACTGTGAAAATTGGACTGTCTGTCCGTCGAATGATTTCTTTTTTGTTTTAATGGATTGTCTCATAAATATATGGGCTCAAAATTAGATTCCGATGTCAACTTGAGCTGAGTCAGTATAGAAAAAGAAGTAGTATCCGAGTCGGTTTGGGATTAGGATACTAGATAGATTCCACTCTATCTCCCAACCGTAATCGAATCCTAGACCTCCTTGGATTACGACTCGCCCGGTGTTTGTTTCCCTTCCGTTTCTATATCATCTCCCATCGCCTCCCTCGTCTCTCTCTCTCTCTCTCTCAGTCTTCGACTTCTCCTCCTGCGCTCCCTTTCTCTCGTTCATCCTTTCCTCGTCCTCCTCCTCTCTCTCCGTTGCGGAAGAAGTCGAAGGAAGCCATGAAGATGCAGCGCTCGCACGGCAACACCGCAGTTCATCTCCAAGTTTTTGCTCCTCTCGCAGTCCAAGAAGCGGCAACGCAGCATCCCCTCGCGCGCGTCGAGCTCCGCATCTCCAAGATCGATGGCTCCTTCCGAGGCCCGGGGCTCGTGCAGGCGTTCGACGCGGCCGACATCGTCCTGCCTCTCGCCCACCTCGTCCACCCCGTGTTCGGCCCTCAGCAGGTGACCCACGTGCTCGCCCACCACCTCCCCGGCGACGTGGAGCTCTGGGCCCAGGAGATCTGCTCCTTCGCGGCTCAGGCCGCCGCTGTCGCCGTGACGTTTCTCGCCGGTCGCCGGCTCGTCCTGGTTGCAGACATGACCATCTTTACCGACAAGAAAGCGTCATCCGCGTTTATTGGCACGGAATCAGTGGACGATGTGTTGGTGCTCAACGATGGCCAAAGCCGCAAATTCAGCGACAAGGAAGCATCGTCGGAGTTTGTTGACGCAGAGTGGGTGGACCATGTGTTGGTGTTCGACGACGACGACGGCTGCCAAAGCCGTAGGATCTGAGAGTACTCGATCGTCATAGCAGTTGAGAGTGCATTGCTGCCTCCGATCGAAGTATGCCATATAATTTTTTTGTTTTTACAAGTGATAAAAACGGAATTGAAGGTCAAAATTTTATGATAAACGATATTGGATGCGGAAGGAAGCATATCATATGATTGGCTTAACATTGTTCAAATCATACATTTAGCAATCAATTTTTTTAGCAATAATATCCTCCAAGAATTGATATTTGCACATCCATACATACATGCATCTCCGTTTGTTGGAATGGAATAAAATGTTTAGCGAGCGAGCTTCATGCATCTAACCTTCAAAAAAATCCTTTTCTCCGCTAATTGTTCTCTGATTTCGAAATACGTATCAAGCCTTGTGTAATAGAAAAAAGAAAAAGAAAAAAAAAAACCACCCTCACGAAAACTCATTACGATGCTAAGATATGAAAATTTATTGTAAATATATTATGATTTATTTTTTGAAACTCAAATATACTAATGTCAACCAATGTTAGAAATATTTAGCCTTTATAGTTTATTATAATGGCCAACATGCTGCTACTTCCAAGCTTTGCAAGGTGTCAATTTCAGAAAGGAAAAAAGAGAGCCACACAAAACAAGGCCAAAAGTTTTTTTTCCCTCAAATTGGCCAAAGTCGAATGAACCTGAGAAACAGATGTGATGTAAGAGAAAATGGTTCCATCTGGCTCGATAAAATACGTGCCCACAAAATGACTCAACACCTCAAGTACTTGAACCAAAACAATGACTCAATAATCAATCACAATTGATATACGAAAATGGCCCACAAAAAATTGCACCAAACAGAGGTAGGGACCATGGTTCATAATAACTGAGGATGTTGGATGCAATATTGTGCACATCCTCCACTGCAGTGCAGAACTTGCTACCTGCAAACGTCAAAAAAATTGAGAAAAGAGTAAAAGAAGAAGAAGAAGAAGAAGAAGAATTAGGAAAGATCAAAATAATGAAGTTTTCCTGTGGACTCTGACTCTAGATAATTGTATGGGATGTACATTTATGCACGTGCTCCTTGCATCTCGCTTGCTGTTCTTTTTGATTTGTGCTTCGATCTTTTCTCACGCTTCTTGTTTCTGCAGAATATGCCCATATAAGAACAAGAACAGTAAGATAATGAAAAATCCACGAGAAGCATCACAGTAGATGGCATAATAGAGGGCGTACTCGTCTTGAGAGCTTGGATCCCAGCAGCTTTTCAGTTTCCGATCAATGTGCCTCATGTCCTTCGCTGTCGGTATGTTAAGTTTACCTACCTGCAAGAAGTTGTTGACAGATCAGAAACAGAACCCACTGAGCCAACAGCAAGATTTCCACTAATCTAGGAGAGAATTCATTCGGTCTCAATAGCAAAACTTTCCATAATTTTAGCAATGTTATTAGCAAGGCCGAATGTTTTAAGCCTATCCTTGGTGATGGCAATCTTACAAAGCTCCAACATGTATGGTCAATTTACTGTCATTTTCTATGCTAGCAAAGGAGACGAAAGTCTCGACATGCTTCAGTGAGGACACTGGATTTGAATAGTGATGAGTTTCAATAGCCTACCACCGCCAGGCTGACACTGGTTTCCTAAGAGAGAGATGATAATAAAATAAATACTATGTTTTAAGTTTTAAAATTCTATGATGAAGGCCTCTTTATGTATATCCTACAAGAACTAGAAAATGAATTACAGAGATCAAGTATGCACCAGGGAAAGTAACTGCTGCTAATGGGAGGTTGAAACAAGTTGATTAAGAGAATTGATTCAACTGTTTTGTTAAGGTAATAGAATAAAAAACCAACAGCTCAGGTGGCTTTACATGAAGTCATGGGGAAAAAAAAAAATTAGAAGTCAAACTATTCTAACCAACAAAAAGAGACAGTATCATGAAGCTACCAAAACTGGTAAGGGACACAGGCCAACAGTTTTACTATTAAGGAAACTCAAATTCTATATTATGAATAACTAAGATATACATTGTGGACGCTTACCATCAAAATATGGAGAAAGAACTCTAAAGAATTTAATAAATTAAACCTGAGCTTTCGACAGCATATGCCAAATCCACAATCCTAGAAGAATGACAACTTCAATTATAGGAACAAATCAGTGAGACTTTTGGTATTTAGTCCTAAAGGAATTCCTTCTTAAACATGAGCCAATTAATCCTTACTCAAGAAAGATGAGATCTATTTAAACCTCAATTTTCTAGAGCGATAGATGCTAATATTTAAAGACATACCCAAAATACTAAGAACATATCAAATTATGTGCTAAGTTTCTTCTCATGATCACAAAATTTATTCCTACAATGTATAATCAATCTGCTCCTTGCTTTTCATTTGCTGTAACACCATCAGACTACAGGCAGTCCTTGTGTGAACGATGATACTACCTACTAGTATATTGAAGACCCACAACTGCAAGCATCAGATATGTAGAACTGTTGAAGGTCCCATGATTGAGTGACTTTTGTGTCAGCTATCATCTTAAAGATTCATGCACCATATAAAAAATAAGTCACGCTTTTAACAATTTTGTAAATTTATCAGCCTCACTCATTTATATGTAAACTTTATGTCCCCTTACCTTTTGAGGGACATTAGCAGAAAATTAATTAAATCAGCTTCTCAGAAGGCAGTTCTCATACAAACTTGTTTCAGAACAGAGTTGTATGTGCTCGGAATTAGACATGAAAAACCATTATGTTAAGTAGTGACAGTGTCCTAAGAACCAGTGCTAAAGACAAGATATTGATAACTCAATTTGCACTGGTATCTGCAGATCTGATAAAATTTTAACCTAGAAAGAAGAATGAATAAGTTGCACAAAATTATGCATCAAAACAATCAGGTCCAGAATCATGCAGAAAAGTAATTCATCAAAAACCAAGTATAATTGCTATGGCATTGCAGTTAACTTCCACTGGTACTTTGGCAACCAAAACACCACCAAGAATGATAAAACTTCTCAACTTTGATGACAATTACCAATGTATCAATGGACTTCAAAGATTCAAATAGCTGAGAAGTAGAGTACGCAGAGTGCTGTCGAGATAGTAGGATATTCAAATATCTGCAATATTAATTGAACATGGCATATGTCATAACCTGGAACCAAAAGTAAAAAATATTCTCGCTTGCCAAAATAAGAGAAAAATTCACAGAAATATTCAAGTACCTTTCAAAATCGAGGACTCCGTGCACCTCATTTGCCCTATGCAAGGAAGCCAGTGACAACTGAAAAGCAGCAAAAAGGTTCTTTAGAAGACCTCATAATACATCAATGTAGATTTGGGGAAAGATGCTTACAATTTAAAATTAATGAGAATCAAACATTTTAGAATTACAACATATTTGGTTACACGTGGCCAACAGGTATTTGTGAAGACTATGATAGTAAAATATTTTAATATCTCATTAATCCTTTTTTATGAAAAATTTCATTATATTAAATGGTATACTTGAGGCTCACACGTGGTCTCAAACCTAACCTATCACTTGTATAATAATGTACTAACTAATCGGATGTCTCAATAGAAATAATATCTCATTAATATCTAATTAATCATAATTCAATCACAAAAGGATTAAGCACAGAGTCAAGCATTTCAACTATAGGAGCCTTCATACTAGCATGATGTCTCTCCAATCAAGAATCACATGGACCATATCAGGTTCAGCACAAAACAGTCTGGGAACATGTCCATATAGCCAAGAAAGGAATAACAAGGAGCATGCCAGATGCTAGAAATGTGGAGTTTCATAGCCCAGTTTCTTAGGTATAATGTCCTCTGACATGACACTCCGAAAAAAAAGCCATTATAACAAAGATTGGCAAAACTTTTTTTAAAAAGGAAGCCATTGATGCTTCACTTGAAATTAAGAAAAAAAATAATAACCTTGCATGAAATTGGAGTTGGAATAAGCATATCACCTGCCCAGGAGGATAGAGAAGAGGTGCATCAGTCAGCATTATCCGGTCTACCTCTGCATTAGCAGTTTGCAGGAAGTTCTTGAAATGCAATTGGAGGGAATTAGTGAAAATCTTAAAAGCAAAGGCATGCAAGTCTTACTTACAAGCACTCAGATGCTATATGATTGATACATTTTTTACTATCAAAACAAGATAACTACTAACAATGTATGCTTTAACAATCTAATTTAATCAAGCTTCACAAAAACTGGACTTGCACGCACATCTATCCATGCAGACAAATATGCTTAAGCAACATTATTACATCCTTTTACCAATAATTTTTCCTTGACACTAACAATATACTTCTGTTGTTATACAATCACCTTACAGGAACCAGATAGTTGAAAAAGTCAAACAAAATCCTCAAATTAAGCTTTTCTTACAATTAACTGAAAACTACAGCCAAAATGGACTGAAAGTTTCACATAATTTGCTAAATTATTGTTCGAACCTGACTTGTAGTTCTGTTAGAAAACCTTTGGCATTAGTCTCACTGAACCAAAAGAAAAGGGAAATACAAAGTGGCATATGTCCAAATTTAGTACCAGTAAAACTCTGGGTAGGTCTTCAGGGGAAAGGATTCAGATGTATGACTAATTTAATGCAATAAGTGGGTTAACATGTACAATTATGATACAGTGATGCTGCTTTTTTATACTAGAAATAGCAGTGGGCTGTGACCAATGCACTATCTCATTAAGAAAAATGTAGAGAATGTGTAAGATTTTATAATTAAGGGAAGGGCAATTATGGGTACAAACAAGTCGGGGAGAGTCATAAATAGGGAAAGGCTGAGAGGACATTATTTTAGAAAGAAGATTCTTTAGCAGGTCTAGGTCATGAGCATTTAGCATAGAAAAAGACTTCCATCACTGAAAAGTTTTTGCATTTCTTGCAGTATCTATAATGGAAGAGTTGTTTCTGCCAAAAGATTTTCTTGCTCTGATATCTGCAAATGCACCATTGGAAGAAGATCCTGATACTGTTCCAAAATGACATTGCTTCTTCTGGTATGCAGTGTAAATTTAAGATCACAATGTATTTTACAGTCTCTGTAATGGAGCTAAAGATAACTGTTTCGGGTACTGAACCTATTTCGGTGATCTATCAGACTAGTACATACTGATCAATACTGGTGTACCATGTGTCAATACACTGGTCCATACCAGCATTTTGGAGAGAAAGACAAAAGAGAAGAGGAAGGGTGGGTGGAGGAAGAAAGGAGAAAGGAAGGAAGGAGAGACAGTGGAGGAAGAGGAAGAAGAAGAGGAAATGGTGGCAGAGGAAGAAGAAGAAAGAAGCAGTAGAGGAGAAGGAAGAAGGAATAAGAGGAAGAAGAAAAGGAAGCGATGGAGGTGAAAGAAGAAAGAAGAGGAGAACAGGTGTAAGAACACCTGGAGAGATAGAAGAATCATGGCAATGGCGATGGCAGTAGCATCACGAGACGATGACAACAATGAGAAGAAGAATCATGTGACATTGAATGACAGCGATGGCGATTGTAGTGTCACGAAAAGAAGGCTGATACGACATTGAATGGCAACAACAACAACGATGGTAGAGTCGCAAGAAGAGGGGCTTGTGCGAGCCCTAGTTGTTATTTTAGTTTTTTTTTTAAACGTTGGGTTGGACGAGCCCCATCATTATTTTAGGTTTTCTTTTTTATTTTTTCCTTGAGTTGGACTGAACTGCCCGAAACGGGAGTGGGCCACATATCGGTCCAAATGCAGACCAGTATGTACCAGCCATTTCATACTGTTTCAGGCGGTAAGACAGTCCTTGAATGGAGCTATGTTACTTGAAGCTACAATCAAGTAGGAGATGGCTAATGGTTCCATGATATTCTCCAACAGCAATTGATAGTATAAACCCTTCTTGATAATGTTGTTTATAGATGTCTATAATTGTAAATTGTTGCACCATATCTATTCTCCAATACAGTGTTGGAAATTCAGCACATAGCAATGGGTATGAAACTAGTCTATAAACAAAATAATGATGAAAATGATAAATTTTTTTGACATATGTCATGCAATAGAACCCAGCACTAATAGTACCAAGCTTGATATTAGTTAACAGCAAAAGGATGTACCTTGAACTTCTCCTGCTCTTCATCCCTTGCATGACAAAACTCCTTCACAATCAAGACAAAGAGTTAGTCATTGATAATCATCATAGCAGGTGCTGCAAAATTTTGCATTAAAATCAAAGCATAATCAAGCAAGAAGGCAAACAATCTAAAATGCCCAAGCTGAAACTCTTTTTCACACAAAAACATGTTCTGTAAATGCATTAACAGAAACAGGAAATTTCACCTGCATGTCCTCAATGAAACCTTCAACTGACCGATACGGAGCATATACAATTAAATCAAAACCAAGACTCTGAAATTGGTCGACATCAGAGAAAGGCAATATGAAGAAACAAGACAAACATAATAAAGTATCTGGAATATAAATTTGAAATAGATATGCACCTGATAAACAACCATCTCATTATTGAGAATAATCTGATGATCCTGTTGAATTCCTTTCCCAAGTTCCTCAGCTGATACATGATTTTCTTCTACTTTGCAGGAAGCATATATGCAAGTTAGCCTATTGTTTGCACAAGAAAAAAGAAACCTTGATTATACATTTAGAACACATTATGAACTCACCTTAATGAAAGCTTAAACAACCAAGGAAGATAAACCTAAGGAAGTGATTATTTAAAAAGGTATCAAAACCTCAACTGGAATTCTTAAGGTATAAAGTGTTCCAACATGAAGTATACTTTTTTTTCTTTTTTCTCGAAGTGCAGAAGCAGTCCAAAATTAACAACCTAGCCTTAAAAGTAGCTATATTCAGAAAAATTATATAAGCTATGAACAAACCAACATTGTAACTTATATTCTTACATTATATGTTTTGGGTGATGCTCCATTACAGACCACTGCAAATAGAATCTTTTAAAGTACATAATTGCTGTTGCCTGCATGGTAAAAGCACAATTTGCATGAGATCAGCTATTCTACCATGAGTACAGAAATAAATAAATAAATTTACCTGAATCTTGTGTGGAAATTTGAATGCTAGACAAACTTCTTGGATTTTTTGCTCATAGAAAATACGCATATGTTGTTCCTCTTCACAGTTAAGAGGCTTGGGAAGTGAGCGCTCAGCTGAGAGAATATGACGCAAGATTGCCAATGTTATAAAAATCCATCATTAATGGCCATACAATGAAAAAGTAGATAAAGGAGACATATACCAAAGCAAAAGTAGAGATTTGCAAGATGTTACCATTATCTTTCTGGTCAAGTATAGGTTCAGCATATGAGACTGACCCATCAAGATGAACTTCCAACCGTGTCACTCCAAACTACATGAAAGATTAGGTAATCTAGACCAGTATTGATAAGCATATTTAAAAGGTTATCACAAAGCAGATAAAGAAGTGCAAAACTTTTAAGCAGCGAAGGGAAAAGAATGATGATAACGTCCACCAAAATAAGCAAGATTCTAAACATAACAGCTACTTAGGAGTTGTATAAAGTTTAATTGGGGCACCTGAGTAGCAAATATACAGTTTAATTGGGGCACGTGAGTAGCAAATATACGATTGACAAAGCTATTACTAGTGCACCAATAGGAAGGGGCAAAAAAGCGCCAGCTTTACTGAAAACACCTGTTCGAGCGACTTAGTGGCTCTTTGGTTAGCAGCCTCACGCTTCTCCAACTGTAAGAAGAGCAAAATATTAAGCATTTATTACGACGGAAAAAATTTTATGATAATATCAAATAAAAAGGATCAGAATCATATGGACTCGCAAAGCCCAGCAAACATAAGAACAGGTTTCTAGTCAAGAACAATTTCCGAGAAAGAAGCTACTTTGATCCCAAAGATCGTGACTTTTTCGAAATCTCCGATAACTACCACACTTAGGCATTGATGAAACGGAGAAACAACAGAACGACTGCATATACCAATTCCTGAGGTGAAAAGATCCACCTCGACCGATGGGTAGAGGTCTGGAAGTCCGCCATTGCTGCTCCCAACTGGAAAAGACCCTCTAGATGAAACCTTGGATGAGGAACATATCAAGAAAGTTGGGGATCGATGGTCGGGTTATAAGGGAAACCTTTGATTACAAACCCACACGAGGATCGACTTCTGCTCGCAAGCTTCTCTAAACCCTACGATACAAAAGCCATGGATCGATGAGGGCGTATTCGACAAGCGTCACCGCTCTACCTCCGCTTCCTAGGGCAGTGGAGGCAGAGGTTAACGGTGGACGGCGGACGGCGAAGTAGGGCTTCGGCGTCGGACGACGGCAGAATCGGATGGGGGAAATCGCGCTGTTCTGGTAGCGCCAGCTCCACGGGTGACACGCAGAGGCCCGTCCGTCTTTAAGCTATTACAACGGGCCGGACGCACAGCCTATGTTGGGCTTGGTAAGGGCTGCCGGGTAGAAGTAAACAGGGCATGGTAATGGCTACAGGGGAACTTGAGCTAAACGGATCCCCAGATAATAGGGGCATTTCAGTCAAGTAGCTGGAATAAATTTATTTTGATTTAAAATTTTAAATTGTGACCCAAAAAAGTTGATCAAATAGATATAATCTCAAACTCATTAAACTAAGATAAATTATACGTTCTGATTATTCTTTTTATCCTTTCATGACTTTATTAATTTATCTAGATATTATATGTTATTGTACAGCTGATATATCTCATATTCGGTTTCGGTAATACAGTATTTTTTTTTATCACGTGATTGATCCTCCCTCATGTGTTTTTAATTATACATTAAATATATAGTTTCAAAAAGATGTCAAGCAAATTCTGTTAGATATCTATCTTCGCTCATCCATCCAAAGAGTAGTGTAATACGAGGGGAAAGTGTTTTTTTGACTTGGCTAACCCTCATGAGGAATGGCACTACATTTACATGAAAAACTAGAACCAAACTTTCTCTTCAAATTTCGTAAAGATTCATAATTTTGGACATCATCAACGATAGTTATGAAAGTTAGGCAAAAAAAGAAAAAAAAAAAGGAATTTGATTGATGGGTGCATTGTCAATGTATAGAATGGGTAAGTCATGGATGAACATGAATTTTCTTCAGCCTTCTTGCTTCTTAGGATAGTTCTCAATCTGACTGTGGCTACGTAGTAGAGAAAACACTTTATGTTTCTTAATTTTTTTTCCAAAAAAAAAACTAATTAAGGAGAAACAAGAGGAGTACGAGGTTTGTCGTCAACAACAATCTAAAAATGAGAAGATTATATATATATATATATATATATATATATATATATATATATATATATATATATTAGCAATGAGAAGATTATGTAATTTTAGAAAAGTGTTTATATATGTTTCAAGCCTAAATATATTTCCTATAGTGTTTTTCATCTTGCGTTTGTTATTTATTTTTATAGTATTTTCATCAACAATCTAAAAATGATATTTTGTGAGTTTATACAAATTCATCGTGGAGGCCATAAATATTACCAAATTATTGAATCAAGATTTTATTCGTTTAGATAATTTTGATGGAATGAATTTTTTCCATTAGCAAGATAAAATGAAGTTCATGTTGACTACTTTGAAGTTCTTCTATGTGCTTGATCTAAATCTTCAACCAATTCCTTATCCGACCGATAATGACACCGATGAAGTCAAGACTAAACAAAAGAAGAGAAATAAAGATGAAGTTATGTGTAGAGGACACATTCTCAATGCTCTTTCGAACCGGCTTTATGATCTTTATACAATGGAACCATTTACAAAAGTACTTTGGAATGCTTTGGAATTCAAGTATCACGAGAAGAAAGGAACAAAGAAATTTTTAATTTTTAAATATTTTGATTATAAGTTTGTGGATGACAAGTAAATCTTGACACAAGTGCATGAGTTGTAGGTCATTGTTAATCAATTGAAGGCAAACTTCATGAACCTTTTCAAATAGAGGTTATAATAACTAAGTTATTTTCATCTTGGAAAGGGTATAGGAAGAAGATTTTGCATTACTACAAGGGTATCACTTTAGAGTAAATTTAAAAATATCTTCAAATCGAGGAGAAATTGAGAATGAGAGATAAGCGTGAGAACTCTTTTAGCAATATAAAAGCAAATGCTATAAACAAACCTAAGAATTCCAACAAAAATAAGCAAAACAAGAAGAATCATTTTGGCCCCAAAAGGGATCAAAGAAAATTCAAGAAGCCAAATAGTAGAGGTTATTTTGTTTGTGGAAAACCTAGTCATTTTGCTAGGGACTATAGATTTAAAAAAAATTAAAAATCGAAAGTCAACTCGGTTGAGAGAGATGATAATATAATCGCTATGGTGAGTGAAGTGAATGCCATATTTGGTAAGGTTTTTAGTTTATGGTATGATACTTGTGCTACCATCTATGTTTGCTATGATAAGATACTCTTCAAGACTTACAAAGAAATCACAAATGGGCAAGAGATTCAAATGGGAAATGAAGTTCGTTCTAAGGTGATTGGCAAGGGAAATATGAAATTCATTTTCACTTTGGAAAAGAAAGTCATTCTTACTAATGTTCTTCATGTACTAGATATGAATAGAAATTTAATGAGTAAGAATCTCCTTAGCAAACTTAGAATTAAATCTATATTTGAATCTGAAAAATTAATTCTATTCCGTAATAGAACTTTTATTGGAAAAGACTATTCCGTTGAGAGAATGGTCAAATTATCTTGACAATGATTCTAAATTTAATAAAGATGTTACTTTTGTTTATATTGTTAATTCTTATTCATTATGACATGATAGATTAGCACATATTGGAACTAGAACTAGCATCATTAAAAGAATAGTTAAGTATGACTTAATAAATTATCATTTTAATGATCTTAATACATGTAAAATTTATATTAAATCAAAGATGATGAAGAAACCCTTCAAAAGTGTTGAAAGGTATACTAATTTGTGAATTAAATGACATATTAACAAGAGGAGGCAATAGATATTTCATTACTTTTATAGATGATATGTTTAGGTTTACATATGTTTACTTATTGAAACATAAAAATGATGCTTTTAGTGCTTTTAAGACATATAAAGTAGAAGTTAAAAATGGAAAGAAAATTAAAGTTTTAAGAAATGATAGAGGAGGAGAATACTTTCCTAATGAATTTAACTTGTTTTGTGAATAATATGACATAATTTATGAATGTTTAGCACCTAGAATACCTAAGCAAAATAGATTAGCAGAAAGAAAAAACAGAAGTTATCTAGAGATGATTAATGAAGAAAAAATAGAAGTTATCTAGAGATGATTAATGCTGTGTTATTGCATGCTAAATTTTCTTATAATTTATGGGGAGAAACTTTATTAGTTGCATGTTATATTTTAAACAGAATTCCCTCTAAAAAGAATAAGATCTCTCCATATGAGTTATGAAAAGGAAAACAACCTAACATTGATTATTTTAAAGTGTGAGGGTGTCATAAATATTATAAGAATAATGATCCTCAAAGGACAAAGCTAGAACATAGAGGAATCAATATGCATTTGTAGGCTATGCCTCAACTAGCAAGGCTTATAAACATATTAATTTGGAGTCTAATATCATAATAGAATCTCGAGATGTGGAGTTCTTTGAATACTTATTGACTTCAAGTAATAATGTTTATCCTCCAACTAGTGAAGAATCAACGATGGAGACATCTCAAAAGGTTGGTGCGTAACCTAATATTCATTTGATTGGATATCAATCAAGTTCACAAGAGATTAAAGAGCAATCTCATGAATTAAGGAAAAGCACTTGTGTATGGAAAGCAAAAACATTAATATCAGATGATATTGATTTATTTTCTTTTACCTTATAGAAGGAACTATTGAGAGAGTCTTAATAACAATTCCTCTTATTTTATAAGTGAAAGATGATCTTAAAATGTTTAAAGAAGCTATGGCCTCTTGTGATGCTGTTTTCTGGAAAGATTCTATTAATGATGAGATGGATTATATTATGTCAAACTACATTTGAGAACTTATCGATTTACCTTTTGCTTCTAAATTTATTAGTTGTAAATGTAAATTTCCTAGGAAATATCATAGATGGTACTCTCCAAACATTCAAAACAAGGTTAATTGCTAAAAGATTTCGACAAAAGGAAGGAATAGATTACTTTGACACATATGCTACTATAGCTAAGATCACATCTATTAGAATTATTTTTGCTTTAGAATTAATTTTTTATCTTTATGTTCATTAAATACATGTCAAAATGATATTTTTAAATGGAGACCTCGATGAGGAGGTATATATGGGACAACTCGAAGGTTCTTTTTTTTATCGGGAATGAATATAAAGTGTGTAAACTTATTAAGTCATTATATGGTTTAAAGCAGGCTCCAAAATAGTGACATGAGAAATTTGATGCAACAATTCTTTCTAATGGATTTATTTACAATGTTGTGGATATATATATTTATCTTAAAACTTGTGATAGCTATATAGTGATAGTTTGCCTTTTATGTTGATGATATACTAATAGTGAGCAACAACATGAAAGGTATTGTAGAAACAAAGAGGTTTCTATCTTCAACATTTAAGATTAAAGATCTTGGCAAGTTGATACCACACTAGTATCAAGGTAAAAAGAAATAATAGAGGATATGTTTTGAGTCAAACTCATTACATAGAGAAAGTACTTGAGAAATTCAGTCATTTAAAAATCAAAGAAGCAAATACCCTATTTGGGGCAAGTATCAAATTAGTTAAAAATTTTGGAAGAACAGTAGCTGAATTAGAATATTCAAGTGGTATAGGAAGTCTTATATATGCAACTCAGTGCACAAAAACCTGATATAGCATTTGCAGTTAGTAATTGAGTAGATTTACTAGCAATCCAAATATAGACCATTGGAAGACTATTGAAAGAGTTCTTGGGTACCTTAAATGGGCAAAAGATTATGGCCTATAATACTTAAAATTTCTTACTATTTTAGAAGAATATACTAAGTAAGTTGGATATCGAGTTTTGGAAATAACAAATCCATTACTAGTTGGGTGTTCACCTTGGGAAGTGACATTGTTTCTTGAAAAAATAAGAAAGAAATGTGTATAACTCACTTAACTATGAAATTTGAATTTGTTGTTCTAGCAAAAGCAAGAAAGGAGACTGAATGATTGAGGGACTTTTTATTAGAGATTTTATTGATGTTTAAGTGTATGAATTCAATTTCTATACTTTATGATAGTCAAGCCACTTTAGCTCATGTGTATAATGAAATATATAATGAAAAATCAAAACACATAAGTCTTAAACATGATTATGTTGTTGAATCTCATATTTTGATGATAAACCAATTAATAATTATTTATATTTTAATCTACATTTTGAGTGGCGTAGGATGCTTCGATCAAGATGAGACAATTAAAGCAGGAAAAATTATGTTGTGTCGGAGGAATATGTCAGAAGATTGGATGTCAGATCGGTGGATCGGTCGACGTATTTATAGAAGGCTTCGGGATGTGGATTCGGGCATCGGGCCAAGAAGAGTGGACATTGCGCCAAGGATATCGGAGTTGCGGAGTCAACTGGCCGATTGGGCAATAGGCCACAAGAGAGGATGATGTGCCGAAGAATCGGACGAAGCGTCGAGAGACTAATGATATACCGGACAACTTGATTAATGCTTAGTATTAATTGTTTAGATTGAAGTTTGTTTTACATGTACAGGATTAACTACGATAGCAAGGCATGAAGCAAAATGAAGTCCCGGAGTCAAGGACACGATTACGTTGAGAGTTTGAGAGTTCGTCGGAAGTCCGGACGTTCATCGGAAGTTCCGGAGGAACCGGCCAAGAAGTCTCGGAGCTTGCCAAAGAAGCTCATTGAAACTTGCCAAGAAGATCGTTGTAAAGTCCAGGAGCTTGCCGGGAGTCCACCAAAACATTGCCGAGAGATCGTTAGAAGCTCGCCGGAAGAATAGACTTACGGACTTTGTTTAGCTTAGAATATATTTTAGGAATCGTAGTTAGCATGTAATTAGGCTTGGATTGAGCCAACCCAATTATGGGCCAGCTAGGCCCATGTAAGAACTGTGTTGGGCCCAATAAGAAGTCCAAACAATGCCCCAAGAAGCCTCACCGTGGCATAATCTTCGAGACTGTGTCAAGCAGTGGTACCACCAGTCTGGGCAGTTGTACCGTCCCTAGCAGGGTGCCAAGTGGTGGTACCGCCTGTCTAGGTGATGGTACCACCTAGCACTATACCCCAGGTGGTGGTACCGCCAGACCTGGGCGATGGTACCGCCCAACGTAGGCAGTGGTACCGCCCATGCCCAGGGAACCCGGGATGAGATGTTTTTAGGCTCTAAGTTTGAATCAACTTGAAGCCTATAAATATCCCTCTCATCCCTAGTTAAAATACACAAGCTCAGAGAGTCTAAAAGTAAAGAAATGCTATTGCAATCACTTTAGAATTCCCTCTTCTACTCTAAGTATTAAATTTCTGTAAGAGAGGAGTCTGAGTGCTTGTAAGGGTTATCTCCTAAACTTGATAAAAGGAGAAGAGGGGTGTAAAAGGTGATTGGTCTTCGCCTATTAAAGGAAGGCCTCTAGTGGACGTCGGTGACATTGTTGGAGTAGGAAGCCAAAAGTAGATGTAGGCCAAGATTGACCGAACCACTCTAAATCTCGGTTTGCATTTACCTTTTGCTATTTATCTTAACTACAAACTATCTCTATTGCTTTACATCAACTACACTTTCGTATACTTTCAATTTAAGTTAAGTTTTCAAAAATGGCTTTACGTCGAAAATGGTTTTATTGTACGAAAGTTTTTAAATCGAGACATGATTTTATCACCGCACTAATTCACCCCCCCCCCCCCCCCCCCCCCCCCCCCCCTCCCCCCCTCCCTCTTAGTGCGACCCTGATCCTAATAATTGGTATTAGAGCCACGGTTTTCTAATTTGGTTCAACACCCAAATAGAAATGGCTCATTTCAGCTTTCAAGAGGGTCAATCTCTCATTCGTTCGTCCTTTTTCAATGGGACGGACTACACTTATTGGAAAACTCGAATGAGAGTTTTCTTACTTTCGTTGGATTTGAATTTATGGCATATTGTTGAATCCGGTTTTAAAAGATCTTCTCTTCCAATGAACAATTGGAATGATTTGGAGAAGAAGACGTTTTCTCTAAATGCAAAGGCTATAAATGCCTTGTTTTGCGCCTTAGATAAAACGAAGTTTAATCGGGTTTCTTTGTGCAAAACAACCTTCAATATTTGGCATATTCTCGAAATCACACACAAAGACACAAGTAGTGTAAAAGATTCTATAGTAAATTTTTTTATGCATGATTTTGAGATGCTTTGTATGAAACCAAGAGAGACTATTGGAAACATGTACACCCGTTTTACGGATGTCGTAAATAGTCTAAAAGCGCTTGGTAGAAGTTTTTCGGATTTTAAACTCGTAAATAAGATTTTACGTTCTCTTAATAAAACTTGGGACTCTAAAATAACGGTAATACAAGAGGCCAATGATTTGAACCGTTTTTCACTCGAAGAACTAATAGGGTCATTGATGACCTATGAAATGACGTACAATGCACGTGAAGAACTTGAGAACTACCTTCCAAAGAACAGGAAGGATTTGAGACATAGAACATTTGAAGACCACTCGAGCATCAGCTCAAGTGATGGTGAACTTAAATTACACATGAAACAAAAATTAAAGAACATAAAAAATTGAACTATTTACTTTGAATGCAAGAAGAAGAACACAAATTGGAATAAATCGAGCTCCTCCGAAGACAAGGAGAAAATCAACAAAGGCGAGGTGGCAAACTACGCCTTAAAAATTAATAATGTGTATCATGTTGATTTCCATTGTTATTTCACGATTTTGATTAAATAAAATCATGTTTGATTTGAAGTAATGCATAATAATATAATGAAAATATTAAATATTTTTATAACATGATTGACGATTTTATGCATGAGATGTTAAGGTTATACATGATGATTTTTATAATTTAGTGGTCTTGATAGTTTTCATGACGAAATTCATTTTCTGATCCTAAACGTTGATGCATGGTTTTAACATAAGAACAAATATTTGAGCATGCTAATAGAAAATCAATCACATGAATTAAAATAACTAAAAATGGAAAAGTATTTTTCTTAAAAATTCTTTTTCTCTATCTTATTGACTTTAATGAATCTATTTGATCATCTTGAAAGTGATTTTGATGATTTGAATGAGTTTCATCTAACCACGTTTTTTATCTTGATTTTTGAGAATTATAACTTGAAAATTTTTTTATAAATCAAGATTATCTATTATGATTCTTTCTTTTCACTATTTGAGTTATTAAAAAAGAAACATAATATGTCTCTTGATATTCAAAATTTATGTTCACTATTTATGCATCTCATCGCCAATATTCTTTTTGATATTCCTTATATGATGATATGAATACATAAAACACTCATGATATGATTTTTATACAATTCTGTGTATTTATAAAATATTTATCTCATCACCTAATTAATTTTCTTGATATTCCTAATGTGATGAAATGAAATTATGTATGAAATACAAATGAGAAGTTAATGATCATGCATGATAGGATGTAATGAACTTTGACATTTAGATACCATCATTTAAAAAGCTATGATCATGTTGCTAAAATGATGTATCATGAATGCTTAAATATCATGTATGATAGGCTCATAATGATAATTGATTTATTTATATCATGCATGAAAAATGAAATGTATGGTTTTGAAAATGTACATGTTTTAATTTGAAAATATATTGATGCACAAATAAGATTGATACTTACTTTTGTCATAATTGATGCTAATGTGCTATCTTGAATTGATGTAAAGGGTCATCTCAAAGAGAAATTAGCTAGCTTGCATAAGTCAAGAAAATACAAATACTTGCTTACTTTCTTACACATCTAAAGAGAAGCTATTATTAGCTTGCACAATTCAAGAAGAAAGCAAAAATTAAACTTCTCAAAAGAGAAGAAATTGTTATCTTGAACAGCACCGATAATTGCTAGCTTGAAATCTCAAGAAAATGCAAAAATGTGCTATCTTACCTATCTCAAGGTGCTAAATATGCTAAACTTGTACTTTGCAACGGAAGCAAAATTACAAGTTCAAACATTACAAAGGAAGCAAAAATTTGCTAGCTTACAACTTGCATATTTCAAGAAGCAAGAGTTGCTTTCTTGAACATCTCAAAACTGCTAGCTTGTATATTCTAAAATGTTATAAAATTTGCTAGCTTGTATGTTGTAGAAATTATTATCTTACTGCCTTGCATATATATGATGATAGCAAAATTTGCATAATGATAAAATTGAAAATTATATTTATTATGCAACGATTTGAACTCCTACTTCTAAACACATGAGAATTGTACTTCTCCTTTTTGTTGATGACAAAGGGGGAGAAGTATGTTGATGTCATACATGATTTAATCATGACATATTGCTTGGATTTTTGAATCCAAGAGTTTCTATCAATACGGCATATTGATAGGAGGAGTTTGGTTATACTTCGAGAGTTAAGGTTAACTCCGTTGTCCATTGGTTGTCATCATACAAAAGGGAGAGATTATTGAATCTCATATTTTGATGATGAAACCAATTGATAATTATTTATATTTTAATTTACGTTTTGAGTGATGCAGGATGCTTCGATCAGGATGAGACAATTAAAGCAGGAAAAATCATATTGTGCCGGAGGAACATGTCAAAAGATTGGACATCGGACCGGTGGATCGGTTGACGTATCGATAGAAGGCTTCGGGCATCGGGCCAAGAAGAGCAGACATTGCGCCAAGGATATCGGAGTTGTGGAGTCAATTGGCCGATTAGGCAATAGGCCGCAAGAGAGGACGATATGCCGAAGAATCGGACGAAGCGTCGAGAGACCAATGACATGCCGGACAACTTGATTAATGCTTAGTATTAATTATCTAAATTGAAGTTTGTTTTACATATACAGGATTAACTACGATAGCAAGGCATGAAGTAAAATGAAGTCCCGGAGTCAAGGATGCGATTACATTGGGAGTTCGAGAGTTCGTTGGAAGTCTGAACATTCGTCGGAAGTTCTGGAGGAACTAGCCGAGAAGTCTCGGAACTTGCCAGAGAAGCTCATTAGAACTCACTTAGAAGATCGTCGTGAAGTCCAGGAGCTTGCCGGGAGTCCACCGAAACATTACCGAGAGATCATCGGAAGTTCGCCGGAAGAATAGACTTACGTACTTTGTTTAGCTTAGAATATGTTTTAGGAATCGTAGTTAGCATGTAATTGGGCTTAGATTGGGCTAACCCAATTACGGGCCAGCTAGGCCTATGTAAGAACTGTGTTGGGCCCAATAAGAAGCCCAAACAATGCCCCAAGAAGTCTCACCGTCGTGGCACAGTCTTCGAGATTATGTCAGGTGGTGGTACCGCTAGTCTGGGCGATTGTACCGCCCTTGGAAGGGTGCCAGGCGGTGGTACCACTAGCCCCCAAGTAGTGGTACCACCAAATCTAGGCGTTGGTACCGCCCAGGGCAGTGTCAGCCAGACTGACACTAGGCAATAGTACCACCGCCCATGCTTAGGGCGGTGGTACCGCCCAGGGTAGTGTCAGCCAGACTGACACTAGGCAATGGTACCACCCATGCCCGGGGAACCCGGGATGAGATATTTTTAGGCTCTAAGTTTGAATCAACTTGAAGCCTATAAATACCCCTCTCATCCCTGGTTAAAATGCATAGAGAGTCTAAAAGTGAAGAAACACTATTGCAATCTTTTTAGAATTCCCTCCTCTACTCTAAGTATTAGATTTCTATAAGAGAGGAGTGTGAGTACTTATAAGGGTTATCTCCTAAACCCAGTAAAAGGAGAAGAGGGGTATAAAAGATGATTGACCTTCGCCTTTTGAAGGAAGGCCTCTAATGGACTTCGATGACCTCGTTGGAGGAGGAAGCCAAAAGTGGATGTAGGTTAAGATTGACTGAACCACTCTAAATCTCAGTTTGCATTTACTTTCTGCTATTTATCTTAATTGCAAGCTGCCTCCATTGCTTTACATCAACTATACTTCCGTATGCTTTCAATTTAAGTTAAGTTTCTAAAAACGGTTTTACGTCGAAAATAGTTTTATCGTACGAAAGTTTTAATCGAGACGTGATTTTACTACTGCACTAATTCACTCTATTGCCAACCCTGATCCTAACATATGTGAAAAAATTAATCAAGAGTCGGATTATTTCACTCACATTTATGAAAACAAGTGAGAATTTGGATGATCCGTTCACCAAATGTCTTACAAGAGAAGTTGTAAGATCAACATCAAAATGGATGAGACTAAAACTTCTTGAATAAAAGATCCACCAATGATAGCAACCCTACTCAATATTATAAAATGAGTAATAAAGAGTTCAAATGGTAAGAATAAGTCATTGACATATAGAGTTGCTTAATACTTTGAAATATTTTACTAGTCCTATCTAAAGATGTTAAAATGCTAGTTGTCATCGAATGTGAGTTAAGTTAATTATACTCTTAATAAAGTTCAATCAGGATAAATATCTCAAAAGGTGATAAAAATACAATAAAAACTTCACCTATATGAACTTAGAAGTGGTGCTGCTTCGATTGAGTGTTGGAGTTTCTCTCGTAAAAGTTCATAAACTTGAATTAGCCCAAGGCCATATTAGGGTTAACCGAGAATTTATGAGAAATACAAGGATGTTGTATTTATGTGTGTGGTATCATCGATATTTTCATTAGGAATAAAAAATTCAAAGCTTTTATGCTATTTGGGATTTCGACTTCACTTTATAATACTTACACTAAGGTAATATTCAAATCGAAAGATATATTACTTTATTCATAAATACTATTTAATCACTTAGAGAAAATTTTTAAATTTGAACAAGTGAGAGATTGTTATAAATTATTTAAATTAAAAAAATTTCTTTTTAAAAGAGTTATTTGAATAGTGATTTCTTTTTTAGTTATTTTTCAAACATTATTTTTTGTGAAAATATCTATAAATAAGTATTTAAGTGTAAATTATGAACAACATCATTTTTCTTTAAAGATTAGATATTCTTTAAAGATTTTTATTGAGAAGATGATGTAAATATTATTTTTAAGAAAATTTTTATATACTTGTTAAGCCTAAATATATTTTCTATACTATTATTGATCATGTATTTGTTATTTGTTTCTATAGTGTTTTCATCCTTCTTTGTTATATTTTTCAACAGTTAGCTGGCTGGCCGACTATCCAGTTGGCAGCTAAGTTTGCTTCTCTAAAAATATGCTCCACTCTTTAATAACATAAAAAAAAATTGAAGCAAAACCTGTATGTACAGTATTGACGATATTTCAAGTTGGCAAGGAGGGGCTCTTTTAAAGTAACAAATTATATTAGATTGGACTAATTTGATTCCGGCATCAACTTGCTCGGACCGGTTGTCATCCACACAAACTGTATATGTAATCGATCTACTAGCAAAAGAGACACTTGTGTTTCTTGGGAAGCAATCTACTTGGACCCGTAAATTCCAAGTACGGTATGCCAAAGTGACCAGCTAAGACACCTACCTATCCAGATAACTTAGAAGAATGTGTGATAACTAAGAAGATCCTAAGGAGGAGGAGTCGTATAAGATTTGGATTCCTTTGTGTTGGCATGATGACCATTGAATTGGTGGAATCGAATTGGTCTCGATGAGCCCCAGTTTCCAAGTCTCCTCCATCTTTTGTTTAAATCGGTGCGTGTAGATTGCGGCTTCACAACCATTCACATGTTGGTATAAGTCATCGACTTTTATGTCCTTTTCGCTAGCCATTCCCATCTTTCGAGGATCAAGATTCCCGTATCTCCACCATCCCTCGAATTGAATATTGGCTCTTACACATCGCAGCGCAAGAAGACTTCACGCAGTCAACTGGTTGGTTGTTGCCTTGGATCGAAGGTCGTGATTCCAGCCTGCAAGGAGTTGCTTGGGTGATTGCCATATCTCCTTCCCAAGAGAGGGCGATGGCCCGGAAGGAGGAGGAGGAGGAGTTGGGGGAGCGTAATGGATCCGCCAGGATTGACATCAGGAGCGCTACTCCTGCCGACTCCGGCCATGCCCGGCTGCACCAGCTCGGCTACAAGCAGGAACTCAAGCGTGATCTCTCGTAAACCTTCTCGACTCCGGCCATGGCTTGGCTTACCCTACCTTCTTTGTTGTTCCTGGTTCATCATCCTGTTCCCTTGCAGAGTGCTGTCCAACTTCGCCTTCTCCTTCTCCATCATCTCCGTGCTCACCGGCATCACTACACTGTACAACACCGGCCTCCGGTTCGGCGGGACGGTCACCATGACCTACGGCTGGTTCGTGGCGGGGATCTTCACCATGTCCGTGGGGCTCTCCATGGCGGAGATCTGCTCGTCGTACCCCACGTCCGGCGGCCTCTACTACTGGAGCGCCAGGCTCTCAGGGAAGCAATGGGCGCCCTTCGCGTCATGGATGACCGGCTGGTACTGCTCTTCTCGTCTTCCTTCCTCGAGCTTTGTTGAACTGTTCCATCTTAGTTTCATCTCTTGCTTGTTCTGTACTGGATGTTAATGAAAAGGAACAATAGGAATCATGCAAAAGAACCTGGAATATACTGATTCTGATATTTCAATCCAATTAGTCTTTTGCTCAATTGATTTCACCTTTGTCTGATGATTGGTTCAGTGATCCCATCATCTCAGTTTGGCTTTTGTAGTTTCTGGCTATAATGCTTCTGAATCTGAATGACCTTAACAGAGAAGACAATCCGTATCCATCAAATTACTTGCTATTGCCAACCATTGTTCATTCTTAGCAGTACAAAATCTCATAAAATGCATTAACTGAGTTTGGATCATCTCTCATGTCATCATTAACAAGGAAATCACAAGTCTATTTTGATGATCTTCCAGTTTATACATTAACTTATGCTAAAGCTTTAACATTTTTCATTTAACTTCATGCAGGTTCAACATTGTAGGCCAGGTAATTAATTCTTGATTTGTTGATATATTATTCAAGTTCATCAGAGGTGTCAAAGAAACTGTCTTGCAGTGGGCTGTTACAACCAGTGTAGACTTCTCATTAGCTCAATTGCTTCAAGTAATTATCCTGCTCAGCACTGGTGGAAACAATGGAGGAGGATACTTCGCTTCCAAATATGTAGTCATTGGTTTCCATGGGGGCATTCTCTTAGTTCATGCCATAATAAACAGTCTTCCTATATCTTGGTTATCATTCGTTGGACAGTTAGCTGCTGCATGGAACGTAATAGGTATGAATGCATTTAGTGTCTTCATTGTTCCATATTCATCATGCAGATGCTTAATATAATGGCTTTCTTCAGGTGTTTTTGTACTTATGATCCTCATACCTACCGTTGCTACCGAAAGATCCAGTGCCAGATTTGTCTTCACTCATTTCAACACCCAAAATGATGCTGGAATCCACAGCAAACTTTACATCTTTGTTTTAGGACTTTTGATGAGCCAATACACATTGACAGGATATGATGCATCTGCTCATATGGTACAAATCCTTGTCTAAACCGATACCTCTGTGTGTAGTTTTTGGGTTTCCATGATTGTTTGTGTTCTATTGAGCTTATCTCAACATTGTTCTTGAGGAAATGTTCCAAGCTACTACTCAGATTGTTGTTTTCAGACAGAGGAAACGAAATCTGCAGACAAGAACGGCCCGAAAGGAATCATTAGCTCTATCGGCATATCGATCGTCGTCGGCTGGGCTTACCTGCTCGGAATCACATTTGCAGTCACCAACATTCCCGACCTCTTGAGCATTGACAATGATGCTGGAGGTTATGCCATTGCTGAGGTATTCTATCTGGCCTTCAAGAACAGATATGGCACGGGCGTTGGGGGAATCATTTGCTTGGGAGTTGTGGCCGTCGCCATATTTTTCTGTGGCATGAGCTCAGTGACAAGCAACTCCAGGTAAACATCTTCCTCTCCGAGTGATCGCTGAGCTCTGTATCAACAACTCCTTTTGGTTCACTTGCTTTCTTGAGTTCAGGATGGCCTACGCCTTCTCGCGAGATGGAGCGATGCCTCTGTCCTCGTTTTGGCACCGAGTGAACCGACAAGAGGTCCCCATCAACGCGGTTTGGCTCTCTGCTTTGGTCTCCTTCTGCATGGCACTGACGGTATGTGTCTATCATCTTGGTGCTCTGCAATCCTCGCTCATGGCGGATCTCAACCTCACTCCGTTAGTTGTTGCAGTCTCTGGGAAGCTTGGTGGCGTTCCAAGCGATGGTGTCGATCGCCACCATCGGGCTTTACGTTGCGTACGCGATGCCAATCTTCTTCAGGATCACGCTGGCACGCAACTCCTTCGTTGCAGGGCCCTTCAGCCTCGGTCGATATGGCGTGATGGTGGGTTGGGTTGCAGTTCTTTGGGTGGCGACCATCACGGTCCTCTTCTCCTTGCCGGTTGCGTACCCCATCACGAAGGACACTCTCAACTACACCCCGGTGGCGGTCGGCGGCCTGCTCATCCTCACCGTGGGATCATGGCTGCTGAGCGCAAGACACTGGTTCAAGGGGCCCATCACAAACATCAACACTTGAGAACTGAGTCGTCGTCGTCTTCCTCATTGGTTACAGAAAGCACAGTAAAAAGTTGTAGTTCTCAGTGACTGTTACAGGAATATGAGCCATTACATTACACCAACTTTGTGCTGTGCCATGTTACATGCAGCAGGAAGAACATGAGGAGAACAGAGTTGTTACGCTTCAAATTGAATTGTTGACTTGCCATGTAAAAGAGGACTCCCTCTGGTGGATCACATCTTTCACTGTACAATTTAACAGGAAATATAAGCATCAACTCAGTGACTTTAGGTGAAGAGGTGACATAGATCAAATAAACTTTGGCATTTCCATGTCACCAGCTTATGCTCACATCAAATTTAGGATGTGATGTTAGTCACCTTAATTTGCAGAATAAGATGGTTATCATCAAGTTCAAAGCTCAAGCAGTCTTCATGCACTTGATTCTCGTGAGATGGTTGAGAACATAGAGATTTCATAAGAAAGAAATCCTCTCTTTCAGCATGTATAAATAGACACCATATGTAACTAATTGGAATGTGTATTTCTTTGCCTTTATGATTTCATTTTTCTTTCTATCATGGTATCAAAGCACTAAGAAAAGCAAGGCTTCGCCCCTGCTTTCGACGAACGACCATCGCCACTGCAGCCACATTCCCAAGCGAGGTTTCGCTCACCTCCCACCTTCCACCTTCAACTCTTGCGCTATCTACTCTGTTGCGACCGCTCGGCTTCCTCGCGCTGGACCAGGCTCGCCACTTCCTTTTGTTTCGCTCGTGGGCTCCGCTAGTGCTGTGGAGAACTCCTTGTGTAAATCCGATGATCTCAACGTCGAACTCACCCTCGGAGTCTCTCTGTCACGTCACGTGTCGAGCCCTCCCTTCTCCTCCTCTTCTTTACAGCCCACCAGTATTTGCAGACTAACTTGCTGCCGCCTTTCCCTCCCGTCTTGCATGTTCCTCATCCCCCGACGGGCGCCTCTCCCTCAAGGATGAGGGTGGAAACGAAGTGTGATGTGCGGGCCCTACCAATGCCTCCGTCGTCACTGTCCTTAACTCCGGCAACGTTGTCCTTACTACCTCCGGTGATATCCTATGGCAGAGCTTTGATCTTCCTACTGACATGCTCCTGCCAAGTCAAGTCTTGGTCCCGGAGAGGACCTCGTCTAGGTGCAGGACTACCATCACTTCCCTCCCTGCCTTTGATTAGTGATCTGATCACTCAGCGATCAGATTCCTATCACTGCCAGGGGTAGGCGCTACATCCTGCTCCACCACTGCATCCTGCTCCACCTTCTTCGCCTTGACAAGTAGTATCCGGAACCATTTCCACGCCACTTGCTACATCACTGCATCGCTGCTATGCAAACGATAACAATGATCCTCAATGAGAAAGTACGCAAGTCTTCTCCTTCAACGAAGACCTCATTTGCCAACAACCTGCTAGTCATAGGTGCCCAGCAAGCCAATCACGTGAGTGATGACACGTGTGACTTGATACAGAATCTTTTTGCTTATTATATTTTGGCGTATATCACTTTATAACTATTGCATAAATGCATATATATATTGTGATGTCCTTGGATTTGTGCAATGGGAATCAGATCGTGATGAGATCACGATAATGAGATCGATTCACCTTTAAACACATATCCTAAATAATCCCGGTCATAGGTTACTCGAGAGGGACATCGTGATAACCGGATAGACTGGTGTGCTGTATACCCGTCCATATGATGGATGCAGCTGGTCTCATAGCTGCTCGTGTAGAGACACTAGGGATACAGTACAGGTGCTCATTGGAGAATGAGTTCACTGATTGATCCACTTACGGAATGCTGGATGGTTGATGATGCCTTATTGTCAGACAGTGATTCCGTAGTCCTAGTGGTGTATCTGGTCCTTGGACTTGAGACACCAAGGATGTCCTGTATGAGTGCTCCACTCTTTGATACTAGACTTATAGGTTTGGCTGTTCCCAGATCTAGTACAGCTGGTCATTGGGAGTGGTAGTCGACCTTACGAGAGCTATTGAGTGTCAATAGAGGATCATCCACTCTCGGCGTCATGAGAGGAATATCCTATGTGTTCTTGCTCAGACAAATCCCTAGCCAGGGTCATTCGGGTTGAGAGAGAAAGAGTTCTCCGGGAGAATCCGATTAGAGCGAGACTCGAGTAGAAACCGTATGGGTCTGACAGCACCATGCTCGATATACGGTCTCTGGGATATTAGATGGATGAGGGACTATAGGTACATGGTAACTGAGGACAGACAGGTCCAATGGATTGGATTCCCCTGTATCGTCTGGGGACTGCGGCGTAGTGGCCTAGTACGTCCGTAGTCGATGAGTCGAGTGAATTATTACAGAGATAATAATTCACTGAGTTAGAAGGAGTTCTGACAGGTATGACTCACGGCCAGCTCGATATTGGGCCTAGAGGGTCACACACATATGGTAGGCATTGCGATGAGTAGAGGTTCGGATATGAGATATCCGACGGAGCCCTTGTCTTATTGGATGCAGATCCAATACCCACTAGGGAAGGACCCATTAGGGTTTTACACGGAATCTCTATAAATAGGAGGGATTCACAGCCTCATAGGCTAGAGTCTTTGCTTGCCTTTCCTATTCTCCTCTCCCTCTCCACCTCAGAGTAGGCCTAAAGTTTTGAGGAGCGTCGTCGCAACCCTGCTGTGTGGATCACCGCTAGAGAGGAGGACGCTTGACCTCCTTCACTCTCTCCTAAGGATCTGCAAGGAAATAGGGATATACGATCTCCCTAGGTAACACAATCTCTATACGCAGTTTTGTGTTTTGCGGATTTTTGCGCACCAATCTTCGCACGACGACGAACATCTTTTTGGGAATCGAGGATTTTTATTTTTTTATTCTTCCGCTACGCATATGATGTCGCCCCCCATGATTTCCCAACACAACCCACCTCAGGTGACACTGATCTGCACCAACACCTCTTCCTCCCTGATCATTGTCATCGCTGTGGACTTCTAGTTGCTCCCGCATATTGGTACATGTCTTTCATATGTCCTCATCATCTACCTCTGATGCTCCAATTATTGTTCCCGTAAGGAACCATAGTACTTTCCTACATATATGCCTTATCTCCATAAATGCAGCAACCCTCATTCCCTTCAAATTATCCAAAGGTGGCAACTATGCATCCTGGCGTGCTAAATTCTCTAATATATTATTTGGCTATGATCTTCTATGCTATGTTGATGGCTCTCTTCATTGTCCATTGGCGATGCTCAACATCCCAAACGCACATAGTCCAATATCAAATTTGGACCACAAACTATGGTTACGCCAGGATCGTCTTATCCTTCAAGCAATTCAAGCTTCGGTCACTGGATCCCTCATTTCTTCATGTGACACTACTATCGAAGCTTAGTGCAAGTTGCAAACCACCCTAGCCAATCATTCCCGCACTTGCATGCTTAGTCTCCTATCCAGTCTCATGAAGATAAAATAAGAGGGAAGTATTGTTGTTGATTATCTACACAACATAAAGATTATCATTAATAACTTGGCCTTGATAGGTCATTCCCTCAGTGAAGTGATGAAGAAGTTACTGTCCATATCCTCAACAACCTAGGAGATAGGTACAAGGAATTGATAATAGCAATACGGGCACATGATTCATCAGTGTCATTCGAAGAACTCTACGACAAGCTGTTTGATTTTGAGATATATCTAAAGTGTGAGGACAAACAGCCAAGACCATCCATCATAGCTCAAGTCAATCAAAAATCTACAAGGAGGGGCAATCCGTATAACAAGATTGTCAACAAAGGTTTGACCAAGACGCCTTCTGAACCTATGAGCTCCAAACAAATCATTCCTCCTCCTCATCATCAATATACCAATAACACAACCTACAGTTCCTAGACATCCAATGATATCATGTTCAAAAAGTGATATCTTTAAACTATGTCAAGTTCTCGACCTACATGCTATCACTAAATCCTCTCCTGAGACCAGTGAACCTACCACAATTACTCAAGCCCAAAAATCTCCACATTGGCGTAAAACCATGTGTGAAGAATATGATGCTCTACTCCATAACTCCATATGAATTCTTGTACCTTTTCATCCTACATAAAACATCATCAGGTGTAAATAGGTCTTCCGAATTAAGTGGAACCTCGATGGGTCCGTTGCTCGATATAAAGCACGTTTAGTAGCCAAAGGGTTTCATCAACGACCTGGAGTTGACTTCATAGAGACTTTTAGTCCTATAGTTAAACCTATAATAATTTAGCTCATTCTAAGTTTGGCCATTTCCAAAGGCTGGCACATACGATAATTGGACGTTAACAATGCCTTTTTACAAGGGACTCTAACTGAAGATGCATTTTTACAGTAACCCCTTGGCTTTGTTCATCACAGTATCCGAGACATATCTGCAAATTACAAAAAGCTATTTATGGACTCCATCAAGCTCTAAGAGCTTGGTATACTGAACTTAGATTATTTCTGATATCAACTGGCTTCATCAATTCCAAGTCTGATACCTCTTTATTCCTACGACAACAATATGGAAATACAATATATCTTCTAGTTTACGTAGATGATATTATTGTCACAAGCAATGATCCCTTGGAGATTCAGACATTTCTAACGTAATTGGCTGATCGATTCTCCCTCAAAGATTTAGGACCCTTGAGTTACTTTTTGGGAATGGAAGTAACATTTACATCCTTAGGTCTCCTCCTCTTATAGAGAAAGTATATTCAAGACTTATTATCAAAGATAAATATGCAGGATGTGAAAGAAGTTGCTACTCCTCTTTCTACTAGTGAATCACTTAAATTATGTGATGATAGTCCTACTACAGACTCAACTCAATACTGACAAGTACTTGGCTCCTTACAGTACTTGGCTCTCACTTGTCTAGATATCTCATTTGCAGTAAATAAATTATCTCAATACATGCACCAGCCTTCTGCTATACATTGGTCTACGGTTAAATGAATTTTACGATATCTTAAAAGGACCCTCAATCATAGTCTCTTTCTCTGCAAAACCACTCCACTTCATCTTTATGCCTTTGTTAATGTTGATTGGATAGGAAACTTTGATGATAGAACCTCCACGTTAGGGTATGTTGTCTTTCTTGGGTCTAATCCAATCAGTTGGAGTTCTAAGAAGTAAAAGACAATCGCCCGGTCTACAACTGAAGCTGAATATCGTGTCATTGCTATCGCTACTGTTAAACTCAATTGGCTTACAAATCTCCTCAAGAAACTCAGAGTCAGCTCTACCCTTACTCCTATAATATATTGTGATAATATTGGAGCCACCTACTTATGTGTCAAACTAGTATTCCACTCACGCATGAAACACATTGCCATCAACTTTCACTTCGTGTGAGATCAAATTGTCAGACATCAACTTTGTGTCTCTCATGTCCATACGACTGATCAACTAGCAAACTCACTCACGAAGCCTCTAGCCCACAAACTATTTTTGGGGCATGATAACAGAGAGATTTCCTTTGATAATAGAGAGATTTCTTAAACTGCATAGCAGATGAGATTTCCTCAACTGCACGAGGAAATCTCGCTGCTCAATCAAGAAAATCCTCTCTAAAGTATCATGTATAAATAGACACCATATGTTATTTATTGGAATGTGCTTTTCTTTGTCGTTACGATTTCATTCTTCTTTGTGGTGGAGGCCTAAGCGATGAGATAAGGGCTCAACAAAACTTTCACAAGAGATTAAGCCTAAGCAGCTGTTCTTGTGAAATCCAGTAAGCAAGAAAACTTTCACAATGAGGGACTAATCCAGCTGTTCTTACCTTGTCAATCCCTCTGATCATATTAGTTTGTGTTGTCCATAGGGAATAATCAATAATATTTGTGCTGACTAACTAACTATGAACGTGGCCGACATCTCTCTTTTTTCTGTGTTTATTTTACAATTAAGAGTTCCTTCCTCAACTCCAACATACTAATGTGGAGTTGGCTTCGATCCTTTTTCAATTGATTGACCATAGAGCTTTTGCTATAATTACATGGGTTCAAACCTCATAATTCACTCCAATCTTACTTCTGTGAGTGTATATTGAGCCATTCATTAGACAATCACTTTCATCGTCACCAAAAATTATCCTTTCTGTTACAAGTCTCATATAAATTTTATTTGATTTTCTTAGAAAATGTTTATTTTTTGAGTAATATTTTTTAATTGATACCTCTTTTTCTTTTTCACAATCAATTATCTCTTATTTTAAAATTTTTAAAAATACTCCTTCAAAAGTTATCTTATGTTTTTCCATAGGGTGGACCAATTAAATTGGATGGATCAGTTGGTTTTGATCCAATGGGACGATTTAAGACTTTTACACTGTTAGGGTTAAGGCTTCTTTTTTTTTTTTTTGATTAGATAGTATGAATTTGAATGAATGAAAGAATTAGGAAAATCATATTATTATAGTGTTTTTATGTTAAAATTACAATGATTTTCGAATACCAATGAAAACATTATAAGGACTTCATAAAAACACTGTTAAGATATCTTATTTATCACTTATATGAAAAACATGATACGGATGATGTCTGATTGTAATTGTTTAGATGATATATATCGAAATGAATGAAAAAATTATGGAAATAAAGCATTTACAATGATTTAATGTTAACTTTAAAATAGTATTTTAGAATACGAATAAAAACAATGTAAAGACTTTATAAAAACACTGTAACAAGTGAAAACACTACAAGTATTTCATAGTATTTTTATGTTAACTCTATAGTGTTCTCTGATTACGAATGAAAACACTATAAAGACTTTATAAAAATACTATAATGATATCTCTTAATCATTAGTATAGAAAACATGATGTAAGTGATGTCCTATTACAATTCTTTAGATGATTTATATTAAAATGAATGAAAAAAATAAGAAAAATGAAGCCTTTTTATATTAACTTTATAGTGTTTTCTATATATGAATGAAAACATTATAAAGACTCTAATTATTTACATGGTATGCACTAGAATGAATGATAAAATTAGGGAAATGAAGTTTTTATATTATTTTTATGTTAATTTTATAGTGTTTTCTGTATATACATGTAAACACTATAAAGACTTTATAAAAACATTGTAACGATATCTTTTATCTCTTCTTCCAAAAACATAATGCAAATTTTTATGCAAGTACTTTTATCACTCATTTTCTATGTTTTTTTAATGTATATTTATGTTTGTGGGGACGATGTTTAATCAAATGAGAAGTGTCCAACCGGATATGAGTGGTCAACATGTATAATTGATAGAGATGTCACTCATCTAGGGATACAAACAACTAAGTGCTAGTTGAGTCATATAGATTTGACTTGAATGACTCATGTTTTTTTATATAAAAATAAAGATATTGATGATATAACTGAAATTGAATTGACTGATAAATGTATAACAAATGAAGTTAAAGGAAACATTAATAGAAATATATATATACAATTTATGATGTTGTTGGTGAGGTTATCTATATAGATGAGTTGTATAGAAATATGTTGGGAGTCAAGCACGATAGAGATAGCTAGGAAGCCCAGGGAATCCGCTCGACCACCATGTATATAAATGTATAACAAATGAAGTTAAAGGAAACATTAATAGAAATATATATATATACAATTTATGATGTTGTTGGTGAGATTATCTATATAGATGAGTTGTATAGAAATATGTTGGGAGTCAAGCAAGATAGAGATAGCTAGGGTCCACGATGGTCAAACAGCGCCATCCAATGCATGCACTGTATGTACGATAGGTTCAACGTCTTCATTAGAATTTATACCTTCATGGGAGTCCACATTCTTAGCTTTCGGCTCCTCTCCAATTGATTCAATCATCAGAAGTTGCCTTTGTTTACATCGGTGCTCCATACTCCATTTTTCATCATAGTACAAACCCTTTGCTGATCTTTCATTGAGTTCTTCTTGGGTTAGTCTTCGGGTGTCAAGGCTTTGGTTGAGAATAGATGGGGCTAGTGGCTTACTAATCATCTGGTTGTTGTCACTTCTGTTTCCATGTTGATTTTTTTCTCATGTAGATGTGCGAATGAGATCGCAGCTATCATAGTGCGGGGTTGACGAGCCTTAACTTCACACCGAATCTCTAGAATAAGCCCTTCAATAAATGTATCCAGAAGTTGTCGTTCCAACCAATCTCTAGCTTGATTTGACAATCTTTCAAACCTACTCTGATATTCCAACATTGTAGAAGTCTCACAAATTTTGGCGAGCTGTCCATCCACCTTCATGTACGAGTAGATTGTGTCACAATCTTGGAGCCCTTTTTTAGTATTTCCATATATGTGCAATGTAGAACTTGAGCTCCCACCTCGTTGAAATTTACTAAGGCTCCCCAGTAAGTCCTTTTTGAAATCATTAAGTACTTCTTGTATTCGGTTCTCAATTCTAATTTCCAATGCTTCCATTTGTGCTTTTACTGAGTTATCAGTGGCCATTTCGTAAGATTGCAAATCTGTAATCTCAACTCCTATTTTTGGTGTTGGTCAAGGGCATCAATCACTACCCTATTCAGTGCCGCTGTTGTGACGTAGTCGGTGGCAACACTATGGGAATGAAGGGTTGCTGCGAGGATGCGGGGATGTAGCTGCGGTCGCCGTGTGGGAGGCAGCGATGCTTGTTGTGGTTGCTGCGTAGAGGGATCGCTGTTGCTGAGGGCTTGGAGGCAGTGATGGTGGTGCGGCTGGGGCAGCACCGCCAAGGGCTCACCACTGCGATGGCTGTGACGGTGCGGAAGGAAGGCAGCGTTGCTCTGTTTCTGTCACACTGCGGAAGGAGGCACTGGTGAGAGGCAACAATGCTTGTTGCAGTCGCTGCATGGAGGGATCGCTACTGTTGAGGGCTGGGAGGCAGCGATGGTGGTGTGGTTGGGGGCAGCGCTGGCAAGGACTCGCCGCTGTAGTGGCTGCGATGGAGGAAGAGTTGCTGCCCTATGTTTTTGTCACTGTGTGAGATAAGAGCACCGAGGCTGAAAGGCGACGGTTGTGACTGCTGTGACCCAAGGAAGCAATCGCCGAGCAGCCGGGTTGAGGCTACGGTGATAGCAACCAACAACTGCAGCAGCGGAGGCAGAATAAGAGGGAGGTGGCGTTGAAGCGGTTGGGGTTGAGGCTGCAGTGGTGGCAATCGGCGGCAGCGGCAAAGATGCAGAGCAAGGGGGCTGCAGCAACGGTGCAGATCGAGGGGGTTGAGGTGAAGGCTGCGGTGGCTGGCAGCAACAGTCGTTGTTGGCCGGAGCGCAATGGCGGTGGTGGAGAAGGAGGCAGCGAGGGTCGTGGCAGGCTGGGCGGCGAGCGACGTCGTCACTGGCTGGGTAGCAGTGGCGACGGTGGTGGCAACCGGCGTTCGCAACAGCAAGGGGGTCCGCGACTGCGGCAATAAGGGGACCCGCGACTGCGACGGTGGTAACTGCCCTGTTTCCGTCCCCACGGATGCAAAGCAAGGGGGAGCAGCGGTTGGGAAGCGAGCAGGAGCAGTGGCTGGAAGGCGATGGCGATGGCGGTGGCTGGAAACAAAGCAGCAGATGTGAGTTGCCCGTGATTGCCCTGTTTCGGTTACAAAAGATGCAGAGCAAGGGGGAGCGATGGTTGGGAGGCGAGCGGTGGTCGTCGCACGGTGGCCCGCAGCAGCGATGGGTCAACTAGGCGGCGACGACGCTAGAGGGGAAGAGGAGTGCTCGAGGCGGCACGGCTGGTGGAGGCACGGCTATGATCGACAAGGGGCTACGGCAACAGAGGAACTATGTTTCTGCAACCGTTGCAACGAGGGGCTGCGGCAACTGGCGACTGCGGCTGTGACCCAAGGGGGGCATAGATAGGGTTGCGGCTGGGAGGCGGTCGGTGGACTTTGGCCGGAAGTGGGGCAGAGTCGGTTGCTGGTCGGAGAGCAGTTACGGGCAGCGGGTGGGCTGGCCGGAAGCAGGGGAAGCAGGGGTGCGTGGCTGCGGTTGATGCTTCTTCTTCTCTCTTTCTTTTTTTTTTTTTTTTTTTTTTGATAGCTTCGTTGCAGCGAGAACGCCAAGGATCGCTGCTCTGATACCAAATGATAAGACCCTAAAGTCTTATCATTTGGTATCAGAGCGACGATAAGACTTTAGGGTCTTATCATTTGGTATCAGAGCCTATGATAAGACTTTAAGGTCATATCATTTGGTATCAGAGCCTAGGGTCTTATCTTTGGTATCAGAGCAACGATCCTTGGCGCAGCCCGCTGCAGCCTTACTTCCCTTCTTCCCCACCACCACTACAAGGCAACTCTTTCTTCACCGTTGTCGCTGTTTCCCCTGCCAGCGACCTTCGTGTTGAATCTCGTATTTTGATGATGAAACCACTTGATATATGTTTATGATTTAATCTGCGTTTTGAGTGACGCAGGATGCTTTGATCAGGATGAGACAATTAAAGCAGGAAAATCATGTTGTGCCGGAGGAATATGTCAGAAGATTGGACGTCGGGTCGGTGGATCGGTCGACGTATCGACAGAAGGCTTCGGGCAGTGGACTCGGGCATCGGGCCAAGAAGAGCGGTTATTGTGCCAAGGATATCGAAGTTGCGGAGTCAATTGGCCGATTGGGCAATAGGCCGCAGGAGAGGACGATGCACCGAAGAATCAGACGAAGCGTCGAGGGACCAATGACATGCCGGACAACTTGGTTAATTGCTTAGGATTAATTGTCTCGATTGAAGTTTTGCTTTAATTGTGCAGGATTAACTATGATAACGATGAAGACATAAAGCGAAACAAAGTGTCGGAGTCAAGCGCGAAGGATTTGTTGCAAATTCGAGAGTTCGACGGAAGTCCGAAAGTTCATCGGGAATGCTACCGGAACTAGCCGAGAATGAGTTGGGAGCTTGCCGAAGGATTTTCGGAAGCTCGCCGGAAGGTTCGATGGAAGTTCGCAGAGCTCGCCGAGAAAGATCGGAGCTTGCCGAAGAAGCTCGTTGGAACTCGCTAAGATCAAATCGTAAAGTCTAGGAGCTTGCCGGGAGTCCGCAGAATGGTTTCCGAGAGTTCATCGGAAGACCGCCGGAAGTTTGCCGGAAGCTCGCCAGAAGAAGTCTTGACTTGCGGACTTTGTAATAGCTTAGAAAATGTCTTTAAAATCATAGTTAGCACGTTAATTAGGGTTAGGATTAGGTGTTAATCCTATAACCCAAGTAGGGGCCAATTAGGCCCAAGTTCGGACTGGTTTGGGCCAAGTTTGGAGCCAAACCAAGTGAGCTGAAATAGTGAAAGAGGTGCAACCGCCTAGGCCAGGAGGTGGCACCGCCTGGGCTAAGCCTCCCAGCGAGACTGGGCGGTGCAACCGCCCCAGCCAGGAGGTGGCACCGCCTGAGCTCAGTCTTGGAGCTAGACTGGGCGGTGCAACCTCCCTGATAGAGAGCACCGCCTGAGCTCAGTCTTCGAGCTCTGGCAGAGAGGTGCAACCGCCTTAGTCAAGAGGTGGCACCGCTTGGGGCTCAGTCTCCGAGCCAGACTCAGGAGTTGCAACCGCCCCTGACACAGAGGTGCGACCGCCTGGGCTCAGTCTTCGAGCTCTGCCAGGCGGTGCAACCTCTCCAGTCAGGAGGTGTAACCGCTTGATCCCGGAATTCCGGGATTTGATCGTTTTGAGCTCCAAATTTGAATTGGGTTGGGGCCTATAAATACCCCACCCATTCAACACTGAAAAGATACAGACCTACACCGAATTCTTGATCTTTTCTGTGATTCTAAGAGCTCAAATTTGTGAAAAGTCCTAAAGTTCTCCTCTTTCTGTTCTTCAAGTCTTGAGTTGTAAAGAGAGGAGAGAAAGGTCCTGTAAGGGTTATCTCCTGAGCCCATCAAAAGGAGTGAATCTGTAAAAGGGTAGTTGGCCTTCGCCTATTGAAGGAAGGCCTCTAGTTGACGTCGGTGACCTCGTTGGTGGAGGAAGCCAAAAGTGGAGTAGGTCAAGACTGACCGAACGACTCTAAATCTCTGGTTTGTATTTATTTTGAGCACTTTATCATTACTGCAAACCTCCTACATAGCTACTGCTCTCTGCGCCTTTACGAACAAGTTTCTAAGTGCTGATCTTTCCGAATCTGCATTCAGACGTAAATCGGTGTTTTCATACATTACAGTTTACGTTTACATTTTGATTCTGCAAAACTATCTTCTGCGCTATTATGAACGAAGTTTCTAAGTTCAGATCCCTTTAAAACTATGTTTTAGATGTAAACTACTTTTAAACATAAAACTACGTTTAGACGTAAAACTGTGTTTAGACGTAAAACTGCGTTTAGATGCAAACTGCACTGCGCTTAGATACAATCTGATCTTAGACGCAAACTGCGCTTAGACGCAAACTGCGCTTAGACGCAATCTGCATTTAGACGCAAACTGCATTTAGACGCATACTACGTAAACTGCGCTTAGACGCAAACTGTGTTTAGACATAAACTGCACTTAATCATAAGTATTCTTAGAATCGACTTTTGCATCAAAATAGTTTTTATCAAATGAACGCAACTTTCGTTTTTAATCGCTGAAAGATTTCCGCTGCACTAATTCACCCCCCCCCCCCTCTTAGTGCTCTCGATCCTAACAATTGGTATCAGAGCGGGGTATTTCTCATTTCGGATTTACACCCGAGAGAAATGGCTCTTCAAGAGGGCTTTTCGGTCTTTCGTCCACCATTCTTTAACGGATTGGACTATACTTATTGGAAAACTCGAATGAGAGTTTTCTTGATTTCTCTAAATCTGGATTTATGGAATATCGTTGAAAACGGTTTTCAACTTCCCTCTAAACCGATGAACGAATGGTCGGATTTAGAGAAGAAGTATTTTTCTTTAAACGCAAAGGCTATGAATGCCTTATTTTGCGCTTTGGACAAAAATGAGTTCAATCGGGTTTCTTTGTGCGAAACGGCTTTCGATATTTGGCGCACTCTTGAAATCACGCACGAGGGAACTAGTAGAGTCAAAGACTCGAAAGTTAATATTTTACTGCATGATTTCGAGCTTTTTCATATGAAACCAAGCGAAACCGTTGTTGACATGTACACCCGTTTTACGGATGTTGTCAATGGTTTAAAATCACTTGGTAAAAGCTTTTCGGATTTTGAACTCGTTAACAAAGTTTTGCGCTCACTTTCTAAAACTTGGGATTCAAAAGTAACTGCTATTCAAGAATCGAAAAACTTGAACCAATTTCCACTTGAAGAACTAATTGGTTCATTGATCACATATGAAATGACGTGCAATGCACGTGAAGAACTTGAGAACCACCTTCCAAAGAACAGGAAGGATTTGGGACATAGAACATTTGAAGACCACTCAAGCATAAGCTCAAGTGATGGTGAACTTAAACTACAAATAAAACAAAAATTAAAAAGTAAAAAGAACGGAACTACTTGCTTTGAACGTAAGAAGAAGAACAAAAATTGGGATGAATCGAGCTCCTCCGAAGACGAGGAGAAAATCAACAAAGGCGAGGTGGCAAACTACGCCTTTACGCCTTTCGACGCTGAGGTAATCAAAATGCCTTTAATTTACTTTAAAATTACATGATGCTTAAAGCATTTTTATTTTTTATTTAATTTTCTTGAAAATCACATGTTTAATAATTTTATAATGAAAATACAAACAATTTGGAATCATGCTTATCATTCTAGTAATTTTGAAAATAATCATGAAAATTGCATGTTTATGATAAACAAAATGATTGTGATTAAAAATACCTTATGAAATTATGCTTAATTTGAAGTTATGATTAATGAGTATATATTTTTTATGTATGATGATTCTTGATTATCGATTTTCATGATAATAACAGTGGCTTTAAAAAAAAAGTTGATGCATGTTTTCATTTGACATAAATGAAAAGGCATACTAACATGAAATCGATCACTTAAGATGAAACACTTAAAAAAGGGGAGAAATATATGAATTGATGCTATAAATACTATGCTATGATTATCCCATGCTTGCATCATCAAGAGATATATGAATTGATATGATTGTCATATTTGCAATGCTTATATGAATTGATGCTATGATTGCCAAATTTGCATTATGCCATGTTTGCATCATGCGTTAAGATATCAAGAACTTGTATCGTAATTTTACGCATTGATATCTTACCATGTGATGAAATGCTACAATTGATGAACACTTGAAATGTAATCCTCTATCTTATTGATTTTTCAATAAATCTATGTTTGTCATATATGAATTTATTGAATGTAATTTTGAGGATGATTTCAGATTTGACAAATGCTTGATTCGTATTTATGACATAAGATACACCTTAAATATGAATCATGCTTCAATCTGATTAAATGCTTCAATCATTTTTTATCTCTAGAGTTCTCGATTTTGATGAAATACAAGTGATAAATTCATTTATGATATCTTGTAAATCACTTGAATTATGAATGAGTTTTTTATGATGTGTTAAAAGAATCACTTAAAAAGAAAATGCTTTTCCCATCTTATCGAGATTAATGATTTCATGATATTGTGTGAATCTCGAAATTAATTTTGATGAAATAGTAATAACATTATTCATGTTATGAATCTTAAAAATGATAATATGCTTCATGTGATAATATGAATACATGAAACACTTATGATATTCCGTGTATTCATAAAATATTTATCTCATCATCCAATAACTCTTCTTGATTTTTCTTATGAGATGAAATGAAATAATGCATGAAGTACAAATGAGGAGTTAATAATCATGCATAATAGGATGTAATGAATTCTGACATTTAGATACCATCGTTTGAATATCTATGATCATGTTGCCGAAATGATATATCATGAATGCTTGAATATCATGTTTGATATGCTCATGATGATGATTGATTATTCGTATCATGCAAAAAAAAAGAAAAAGAAAAAATGAAATGTAATGTTAATGAATTTGTGCATTGAAACTATAATGATGCACAAATAAGAATGATTACTTACTTTTGTCATGATTTAGAAATTGATGTAAAGGGTTTTTCTCTTCTTTTTGACAATGACAAAGGGGGAGATAGATTGTTAGCACAATTCAAGAGAAATGCAAAAATTACAAAAGAGAAGAAATTGCTATCTTGAACATCACCGATAATTGCTAGCTTGAAATGTCAAGAAAATGCAAAAACTTGTTTATTTTCTTGCACATCTAAAAAGAAGATGCAAATGTAACACTTGCCAAATTGTTTGCTTGCCTCATGTAAAACATTATCTCTTGCTAGTTTGGCATTTTGCTAGCTTGCACTTTGCAAAGAAAGCAAAAATGATACTTCTCAAAAGAGAAGAAAGAGCTTGTTATCTTGAACATCACAAGCTTGCCAAACAAAAATTGCAAAAGTGCTATCTTGCCTATCTCAAGAAGCAAAAAGTTAACTTGTACATCTAGCAAAACTTATATTTCAAGAAGCAAGAGTTGCTTTCTTGAACATCTCAAAATTGCTAGCTTGCGGGCCTTAAAATGTAGAAATTTTTTGCTAGCTTGTATATGGTAAACTTGCTATCATACTACCATGATGATGAGCATGCCTTATCTTCATGATTATATTTAAAAAACTATGGCAAAAATATGTTCGAATGATTAAACCTGTTAAAATTATTTTTCGGACTTTTTTGATTGAATGATCAAATCACTTGATTGCCATAATGATTTTACACAATTACTTGCCATGATTACATGTTGAAAATTATGTGCTTGAATACAAAAATTTCCATGATAATAAGCATGTTTTACCTTCATGATTGTAATTGAATATCTCTAGTAAAACCCTGTCCGAATGTATAAAAGTGTCAAATTTCATTTTCGGATTTTCTTGATCCTAAAAGTGTCATGAATGCCATATTATGATGAGATATCAAAAGCAGCATTCATATGAATAGGTGCTATGAATGTCATATCATGTTAAGATATCAAGAACTTGAATCGTAATTTTACATGTTGATATCTTACCATATGATGATAGCAAACTTGCATGATGATAACAATAGATATTATGTTTTTCATGCAATGAGTTAAACTTATATCACAAACACTTGATTGTGATACTTCTCCTTTTTGTTGATGACAAAGGGGGAGAAGTATGATGTTATGCATAAGTTTATGCATAAGTTTATGATGACGTGTTGCAAGTATTCATGATGAATATTGCAATGACTTGAATTCAGTTTGAATTTAAGGTTTTATCAATATGGCATATTGATAGGGGGAGTTTGTTTAAACTCCGGGAGTTAAGTTTAACTCCGTCATCAAATGGTTGTCATCATTAAAAAGGGGGAGATTGTTGAATCTCGTATTTTGATGATGAAACCACTTGATATAAGTTTATGATTTAATCTGCGTTTTGAGTGACGCAGGATGCTTTGATCAGGATGAGACAATTAAAGCAGGAAAATCATGTTGTGCCGGAGGAACATGTCAGAAGATTGGACGTCGGGCCGGTGGATCGGTCGACGTATCGACAGAAGGCTTCGGGCAGTGGACTCGGGCATCGGGCCAAGAAGAGCGGTTATTGTGCCAAGGATATCGGAGTTGCGGAGTCAATTGGCCGATTGGGCAATAGGCCGTAGGAGAGGACGATGCACCGAAGAATCAGACGAAGCGTCGAGGGACCAATGACATGTCGGACAACTTGGTTAATTGCTTAGGATTAATTGTCTCGATCGAAGTTTTGCTTTAATTGTGCAGGATTAACTATGATAACGATGAAGACATAAAGCAAAACAAAGTGTCGGAGTCAAGCGCGAAGGATTTGTTGCAAGTTCGAGAGTTCGACGGAAGTCCGAAGGTTCATCGGGAATGCTACCGGAACTAGCCGAGAATGAGTTGGGAGCTTGCCGAAGGATTTTCGGAAGCTCGCCGGAAGGTTCGATGGAAGTTCGCAGAGCTCGCCGAGAAAGATCGGAGCTTGCCGAAGAAGCTCGTTGGAACTCGCTAAGATCAAATCGTAAAGTCTAGGAGCTTGCCGGGAGTCCGCAGAATGGTTTCCGAGAGTTCATCGGAAGACCGCCGGAAGTTTGCCGGAAGCTCGCCAGAAGAAGTCTTGACTTGCGGACTTTGTAATAGCTTAGAAAATGTCTTTAAAATCATAGTTAGCACGTTAATTAGGGTTAGGATTAGGTGTTAATCCTATAACCCAAGTAGGGGCCAATTAGGCCCAAGTTCGGACTGGTTTGGGCCAAGTTTGGAGCCAAACCAAGTGAGCTAAAATAGTGAAAGAGGTGCAACCGCTTAGGCCAGGAGGTGGCACCGCCTGGGCTAAGCCTCCCAGCGAGACTGGGCGGTGCAACCGCCCCAGCCAGGAGGTGGCACCGCCTGAGCTCAGTCTTCGAGCTAGACTGGGCGGTGCAACCTCCCTGATAGAGAGGTGGCACCGCCTGAGCTCAGTCTTCGAGCTCTAGCAGAGAGGTGCAACCGCCTCAGTCAAGAGGTGGCACCGCTTGGGGCTCAGTCTCCGAGCCAGACTCAGGAGGTGCAACCGCCCCTGACACAGAGGTGTAACCGCCTGGGCTCAGTCTTCGAGCTCTGCCAGGCGGTGCAACCTCTCCAGTCAGGAGGTGCAACCGCCTGATCACGGAATTCCGGGATTTGATCGTTTTGAGCTCCAAATTTGAATTGGGTTGGGGCCTATAAATACCCCACCCATTCAACACTGAAAAGATACAGACCTACACCGAATTCTTGATCTTTTCTGTGATTCTAAGAGCTCAAATTTATGAAAAGTCCTAAAGTTCTCCTCTTTCTATTCTTCAAGTCTTGAGTTGTAAAGAGAGGAGAGAAAGGTCCTGTAAGGGTTGTCTCCTGAGCCCATCAAAAGGAGTGAATCTGTAAAAGGGCAGTTGGCCTTCGCCTATTGAAGGAAGGCCTCTAGTTGACGTCGGTGACCTCGTTGGTGGAGGAAGCCAAAAGTGGAGTAGGTCAAGACTGACCGAACCACTCTAAATCTCTGGTTTGCGTTTATTTTGAGCACTTTATCATTACTGCAAACCTCCTACATAGCTACTGCTCTCTGCGCCTTTACGAACAAGTTTCTAAGTGCTGATCTTTCCGAATCTGCATTCAGACGTAAATCGGTGTTTCATACATTACAGTTTACGTTTACGTTTTGATTCTGCAAAACTGTCTTCTGCGCTTTTACGAACGAAGTTTCTAAGTTCAAATCCCTTTAAAACTGTGTTTTAGACGTAAACTACTTTTAAACGTAAAACTACATTTAGACGTAAAGCTGTGTTTAGACGTAAAACTACGTTTAGACGCAAACTGCACTGCGCTTAGACGCAATCTGATCTTAGACGCAAACTGCGCTTAGATGCAAACTGCGCTTAGACGCAATCTGCATTTAGACGCAAACTGCATTTAGACGCAAACTGCGTAAACTGCGCTTAGACGCAAACTGTGTTTAGACATAAACTGCACTTAATCATAAGTATTCTTAGAATCGGCTTTTGCATCAAAATAGTTTTTATCAAATGAACGCAGCTTTCGTTTTTAATCGCTGAAAGATTTCCGCTGCACTAATTCACTCCCCCCCTCTTAGTGCTCTCGATCCTAACACTTCGACCACCGCTCGACATCCTCGCTGCCCCATCTCGTTCAAAAAAAAAAAAAAGAAAAAAGAAAAGAAGAAACACGAGAGGAAGAAGAAGCCGCAGCCACCCCTGCGTCCCTTGCTTCCGGCCAGCCCACCCGCCGCTGCTGCTCTCTGGCCAGCGCCCACCATCGCCTCGCTTCCCGGCCGACGACCACCGCCGCCGCTGTTCCCCGGCCAGGAGACGACGCCGCCAACGTTCAGCCGCAACTCTAACCGGTTGCCGCAGCCCCTCGTTGCAACAATTGCAGAAACAGAGTTCCTCTATTGCCGCAGCCTATCGTCGAACGCCGCCACGCCTCGAGCGCCGTCACCTTCCAGCCGACCCACCACCACTGCCAGCCACCGTGCAGCGACCGCTGCTCGCCTCCCAGCCGCCGCTCCCCCTGGCTTGGGCGAGAACGACCGCCGCCACTCCCCCTTGCTCTACCCCCTTGTGACCGAGAAATAGGGCAATCCTCTTGCTGCTGTGAACGCCGGTTGCCACCACCGTCGCCACTGCTGCCTAGCCAGCGACGACGCCGCTCGCCGCCCAGCCTGCCACGACCCTCGCTGCCTCCTTCTCCACCGCCGCCGCTGCGCTCTGGCCAGCAACGACTGCTGCTGCCAGTCACCGCAGCCTTCACCTCAACCCCCTCGATCTGCACCGTTGCTGCAGCCCCCTTGTTCTGCATCTTTGCCGCAGTCGCCGGTTGCCACCACTGCAGCCTCAACCCCGGCCGCTTCAACGCCACCTCCCTCTTGTTCTGCCTCCACTGCTACAGTTGTTCGTTGCCATCACCGCAGCTTCAACCCGGCTGCTCGGCGATTGCTTCCTTGGGTCACAGCAGTCACAACCGTCGCCTTTTAGCCTCGACGCTCTCATCTCACACAGTGGCAAAAACATAGGGCAGCAACTCTTCCTCCATCGCAGCCACTGCAGTGGCGAGTCCTTGCCGGCGCTACCGCCAACCACATCACCATCGTTGCCTCCCAGCCCTTAGCAGCGGCGATTCCTCCACGCAGCGACTACAGCAAGCATCGTTGCCTCTCACCAGCTCCTCCTTCCGCAATGTGACAGAAACAGAGCAACGCTGCCTTCCATCCGAGCTGTTACAGCCATCGCAGCGGTGAGCCCTTGGTGGTGCTACCCCAGTCGCACCACCATCGCTGCCTCCAAGCCCTCAGCAAAAGTGATCCCTCTACGCAGTGACCGCAACAAGCATCGCTGCCTCCCACGCGGCGACCGCAGCTACATCCCTGCATCCTCGCAGCAACCCTTCATTCCCATAGTGTTGCCACCGACTGCATCACAACAGCAGCACCGAATAGGGTAGTGATTGATGCCCTTGACCAACACCAAAAATAGGAGTTGAGATTAAAGATTTCCAGTCTTACGAAATGGCCACTGATAACTCAGTGAAAGCAAAAATAGAAGCATTGAAAATTAGAATTGAGAACCGTTTACAAGAAGTACTTAATGATTTCAAAAAGGACTTACTGGGGAGCCTTAGTAAATTTCAACAAGGTGGGAGCTCAAGTTCTACGTTGCACAGATATGAAAATACAAGAAAAAGGCTCCAAGATTGTGACACAAACTACTTACACATGAAGGTGAAATTTCCGAGATGGAAAGATGGGGATCCGACCAGTTGGATCTCTAAGGCAGAAAATTTTTTCCATTTTCACAGAACCCCAGAAGAATCCAAGGTAGAAGTGGCCTCAATCCAGCTCGAGGGAGATACACTCCAGTGGTATGATTGGTATGAAACTTTCCACGGAGTTTCTTCATGGGAGCAGTTCAAAAGAGGGCTTCTTGTTCGCTTTGGCCCATCCGAATATGAGAATGTTGATTACTAGCTCGCCAAAATTCGTCAGACTTCTATAGTGTTAGAATATCAGAGTAGGTTTGAAAGATTATCAAATCAAGTTAAAAATTGGTCGGACCGATAACTTCTGGATACATTTATTGAAGGGCTTATTCCAGAGATCCGGTGTGAAGTTAAGGCTCGTCAACCCCGCACTATGATAGCTGCAATCTCATTTGCAAATCTACATGAGAAAAAAATTAGCAAGGAAAGATCAGCAAGGGGTTTGCATTATAATGAAAAGTGGAGTATGGAGCACCAATGTAAACAAGGGCAACATCTAATGATTTAGCCAATTAGAGAGGAACCGAAAGCCAAAGAGTTAGACTCCGATCATGAAGGTGTGGAAACTGATGAAGATATTGAAGCCATCACACATACAGTGCATGCATTGGCTAGCTATATTAACCCACAAACTATGAAAATTGGAGGAACTTTGAAGCATCAACCTGTGACTATTTTTATTGATATAGGTAGCACTAATAATTTTATGGACAGGAAAGTTACAGCCCAATTAGTCCATCACATTGAAGGCTGTGATATATTCAAAGTAAAGATCACTAATGAACGGATTTGAACTTGTGATAGCAAAGGCCAGGAGTTTCTTGCAATGATTACTACACTACTAAAAGACTGACCTGTTGCTTACACTATCAAAAAGCAGAGACCATACTTACTTGATCAACGGGTTGTGATGCATTGCAGATAGCCTATGACTGAAGTTCTGAAAGAGAAGCTCCCCGAGATTGATGCTACTCAGCCTTGAGGACAAGGCTGATTTGAAGAGGGAGGAACTGTTAGGACCCTTTTTCTAAGCTTTTGAATAATGTTTATTGAGTCTATTTGGTCCAGTTGTTTATTGAGTCGGTTTGGTTTAGTTAGAGTCAAGTAGAGGTTTATTTAATATTTATTTATTATTAGAGTTCAAGTCCTGATGAACTTTGGGTGGAACTCTATAAATAGGGATGTAACTGCTTCTTTTCAGTTATCTATGAAAAATACTATTCTGTCTTTGGACAACCCTAGGAAGCCGATCCCCTCGAAGTGATCAAGGAGGGCCGATCCCCTCGAAGAGATCAAGGAGGGCCGATCCCCTCGAAGAGATCAAGGAGGCCAATCCCCTCGAAGCGATCATTATCATCCTTATTTCTCCCCTTTCTCTTTTTTTTTTTTACGATAAGACTTTAGGGTCTTATCATTAGCGATCCTTGGCGTTCTCGCTTTCCCATCATGACGTCGCTCTGATATTGTTAGGATCCTTTTATTTTTTCTTTTATTTTCTACGTATTTATTAAGTCTGTTTAGTTTAGCTAAAGTCGGAACTATATAAATAAGGATGTAACTGCTTCTTTTCGATCATCTATGAAAAATATTATTCTGTCTTTTGACAAACCCTAGGAGGCCGATTCCCTCGAAGCGATCAAGGAGGGCCGATCCCTTCGAAGCGATCAAGTAGGCCGATCCCCTCGAAGTGATCATCCCCTTTCTCTTCTTCTATTTTACGATAAGTCTTATCATTTGGTATCAGAGCGATGATCCTTGGCGTTCTCGCTGCAATGTAACAAAAAATAAAAAAAAAACAAAACAAAAAAAAGGGAGAAAAGGGTTGTTACCCGGCGACCACCGAGAATTCCTTGCTTCCCTTCTTCCCTACTGCCGTCCCTGCTCTCCGGCAGGCCGCGCCCTCCCTTGCTGCCTCCTTTCCACCACTGTCGCTGCTTCCCGATCGATCGACCAACATCACCGCTGCCCCCCCAGCCGACGACCTCTCCTCCTCGCTTTCCCATCTCGCTCGAGCGAGAAGGATCACTGGCGCCGTCTCCATGCCAACGGACCACCCCTTCGTCGTTGATACTCCCGACGACGCTGCCCTAACTTCTCTACCACCATGAACCCGCCGGGTCGCAGCTGTAGTCACCGATTTGTCACGACCTTAGTTGGAATTGCCTATGGTGTGAGGCACCCTTGCGGCCAAAGACGCGAACTTAGTTTGCGTTGCCTAAGTCGCGAGTTACTGTTAGGATCGGAGTGGCACTAAGAGGGGGGGGGGGGGGGGTGAATTAGTGCAGCGGATTAAAACTTCGATTTTAACAAAATCTTTCGTACGTTAAGAACGAAACTTGAGAAATTTAACTTGAAGGCGTATTCTTAAAGTTGTGCAGCAAGAGTAATAAGGAACTAAAGCAGTAAGAAGATTTGCAGTAATGTAAATGACAATAATAAAAAGCAAACCAGAGATTACGCCGATTTTTAGAGTGGTTCGGTCAAATGACCTACTCCACTTGCGAGGCCCCTCTTCGATGAGGCTCCCACCTTCCACTAGCAAGTCTCTTGAAATGGAAGGGTAAACACCCCTCTTACAACCTTTTACAAGCAGCTCAACCTCTTACAAATTTTCAATAAGAAAGAAGGAGGAGAACTCTCTAGCAAATTGAAAACAAGACTTGCTAAGACTTTCTAAGACTTTTCTCTCAATCAAAATGCTTCTCAAAAGTTGTAACCTCAGCTGAGATTTGAGGGGTATTTATAGACCTCAAGAGGATTCAAATTTTGGGCTCCAAAATTTGAATTCTCTTAGGGTTCTCGGTGCTGGAGGTTCCACCGCCTAGCCAGGCGGTGCCACCGCCCAGCGCTCGGGTGCTGGACGGTGCAACCGCCCAGCCAAGGAGGTGTCACCGCCTAGCCAGGCGGTGCCACCGCCCAGCGCTCGGGTGCTGGACGGTGCAACCGCCCAGCCAAGGAGGTGTCACCGCCTAGCCAGGCGGTGCCACCGCCTGGCTCTCCAATTCATTTGTTTGGCTTAATTTTAGCCCAAACCAAATCTGACTCTGGGCCCAGTTGGCCCCTAACCAGGATATAGGATTATCTCTTAATCCTAATCCTAATTACAGGTGAACTACATAACACAAAAAAAACATCCTAAGCAAGTTTTTTAACCGCGAACGTCGAGTCTTGTTCCGGTGAGCTTTCCGACGAACTTCTTCCGACGGACTCCCTACAAGCTCCCAATCTTTGTGATGACTTTAACGAGTAGCCGAGCCTTCTTGGCGATCTCCGTGAGTCTCCGACGATTTCTTCGGCGAACTTCCGACACGTTCCCGATTTCTTCTTGGATGGTTCCGGCAGCATCTCCGATGATTCTTCGGTCTCTTAAACGTCCATCGAGCTCGACTCCGGTATCCTTGCTTTATGTTTTCTGGTTATCGTAGTTAATCCTGCACACTTAACTCAATAATATGGATTAGATCAATTAACCCACCAATTGATTATATCATCAAAATCCGAGATTCAACAATCTCCCCCTTTTTGATGATGACAATCAATTGATGACGGAGTTAAACATAATTCCCCCTATCTATATGCCATATTATGAGAAGATAAAAAATACTTGAATTCCATCCCATTGGATTCAAGCATAACCTGATAAGTTCTAATCGTAGAACTTATCGTTATCCTCATTAAACAATAGTAAGTACGAAACTTCGATGAAAATCATAAGTTAAATGATACGGGACGAATTTTGCTACGACAGAAGATAAAGATTTTCAATATAAATTTCATGATATCAATCTTGTGATATTTTCAAGGATTTGCAAGTCATATAAGACATTCATATCACACAGAAGATAAAGATTTTCAATATAAATTTCATGATATCAATCTTGTGATATTTTCAAGGATTTGCAAGTCATATAAGACATTCATATCACACAAGTTTTTGTAATTCATATTAGTCATGCTATCGTTCTGGTGTAAGTCATCACTTCTCCCCCTTTGTCATCAACAAAAAGAGACAAGCCAACTAATTGATGATCATAGAAAAAGGTTTAGCATTTATCAAAGTTCATCATTCAAATTTGCCAGAAATAGTTTATCCAAAAGACATCATCATCTATGCAGATTAAGACAGTAGTTATCTAAAAGGAAAGATCAGCTATCGTTCAATCGATGACAAACTTGAACTTGTTTTTAAAAGCAAACATAACAGAATAAAAAGATACATCAATTTAATCCTTAGGAGGTAATCCACAGTGCTGATACATGATATCTATTTTTTCATTCATCTGTCATAGTGTCTTCAAAATTTCAACTTGTTGATTCTGAATTTGTTCTTGCTGTGATTTGATCTGAGATAGCTCCGTCATAATGATATCTTCAGAGGAGGAAACAGGAGCTGAAGGTGCTTCGCCAAAGGGACTAGGAGGAGGAGATTCATTTCCTATAAGAATTGGTGTTTCGGGTTGTTCTATTGGTGGAGGAATTGGATCCGTCCTTCTAGGCTGCCTGACCCATATGCCATTGCTAAAAGTGCACCTAAGTTTTTTCAGCAGGTTTTTATTTATTATGTTATATCGATCATTTTGAATAGATTCTTCATCGGGTGGAATGCAAATGTCATAGGCATGAAGAATTCTAGTGATTAACCTCTCATATGGCAATATAGTATCTTTAGTCATAATATCCTGCATGTGTTGGCGAATCAAGTACCCAAAACAATTATGCTGACCGGTCATAATCCAATACATGGTTCCTATCTCTAGTTGACTTATTTCATCAAGATGAAATTGTTTGGGGAATATGATGCTTGTGATAATGTGATGAAGAATTTTAGAGTTGAAAGGCAGTAAGTGTTCACAGCTCTTGGGTAGGAAGTCAAGGTTTGGATTTGCAAAAATTGTTTTCACGGCTTCGGCATAGGTTGCTCCTATTTTTTTGACGTCCCATTTACCTTTAAAATAGCATCCCCTATCTTTTTCAGTTATGCCAATTAGCTCACAAATGGTGCTGTCAAATATTCTAATGGGTGTTCCTAGAATGTAAGTGCTTAGGCTATCATTGTCTTCATATAGGTTGGCATAGAACAATCTCACTAACCGTGGATAGATTGATTCATCTATTTGTAGTAGAGGTAGAGCTTCTAGGTGTGCAAACCACCTAATGGGTTCTAAGTCCTCTAGTTCATCCAAATCAACGTATTTTCCCTTATGGACACATCGTGTTTCAAATTTTGGAAAGCTAAGGGCTACCTCTTTTGATCTAAAAAGGTCATGGTTATATGAATCTCCTTCAATCCTTATTCCTTTTGATCTCTTAGGAGCCATTTTCTAGACAATCATGGTGATGAAATTGTGAAAAATAAGCAAGAGAAAGAGAAAAGAAAAGAGGGATTTCAAGTGTTACCTTGTGGAGATTATGTTGAGAGATGGAAAGCTTGGACCACCAAGAATCCTTCTCCAATGTTTCTAAGAGTTAGAGGGAATGGGAGAGGTCTTTCTTCGGGTTGGGGGCGGTGTCACCGCCGGCCCTAACCCCTCGGGTTAAAAGGGTGACTCGGTCGGTGTCACCGCCTGGCGCCCGAGCGCCAGTCGGTGCAACCGCCGGATTTGGCGGTGCCACTGCTGGCATCACGCGGAGGAAAGAAAAAAAATTTTCTTCCTTCCTTTTGTTTAGCTTCTTCCCTCAAGATCATAATTTATACTTTAATGGATCATTTTGAATTGAAGAAGAAGGAAGAATTCAAATTCATAAACGAAAGGAAAAGAACGAGTCCTTTTTGTGAAGTTCATTTTAGAGACAGTTTAGCATGCCTAATTCCCTTCGGATGAATTCAAATTGGTCTTCATTCAAAGCTTTTGTAAATATATCTGCTAATTGATGCTTTGTGTCAATGAATTCTAGAATAACATCATTGTTAAGAACATGATTGCGTATGAAATGATGCCTAACGTCGATGTGCTTAGTTCTAGAGTGCTGAATTGGATTTTTAGTAAGGCATATGGCACTAGTATTATCGCATTTTATGGGAATATTTTCAAGGTGAATTCCATAGTCTTCTAATGTATTTTTTATCCAAATTACTTGTGCACAACATGCACTTGCAGCAATGTATTCGGCTTCCGCCGTAGATAGTGCAACTGAATTTTGTTTCTTGGAAGTCCAAGAAACAAGTGCATGTCCTAAAAATTGGCATGTTCCGGATGTACTTTTTCTATCTATCCTGCATCCGCCAAAATCGGCATCTGCATAAGCTATTAGATCGAATTTTTCAGATTTTGGATACCACAATCCTAAATTTGGAGTTCCTTTAAGATACCTAAATATTCTTTTAACACTCTTAAGATGAGATAATTTAGGATTAGATTGAAACCTAGCGCAAAGTCCTACACTAAACATAATATCCGGTCTAGTCGCAGTGAGGTAGAGTAGACTACCTATCATTCCCCTATATGTTTTTTGATCGAAACTTTCACCATTTTCATCCATATCTAACTTAGTCGCAGTACTCATAGGGGTGTTTATTGCTTTTGAATTATCCATGTTAAATCGTTTTAACAATTCTAATGTATATTTAGATTGGTTAAGAAATATACCATCACTAAGTTGTTTGATTTGTAATCCCAAAAAGAAAGTTAATTCACCCATTAAACTCATTTCAAATTCAAGACTCATACATTTGGCAAATGATTCACATAGTGATTCATCCGAAGAGCCAAACACAATATTGTCAACATAAATATGCACAATAAAAAAATTATTTTCAAAATGTTTAATAAATAATGTAGTATCAACCTTGCCTTTGGTAAAATTATTTAAAATAAGAAAGGAACTAAGCCTTTCATACCAAGCTCTAGGAGCTTGTTTTAAGCCATAGAGAGCTTTAGTCAATTTGAATACATGATTAGGAAGAAGAGAATTTTCAAATCCGGGAGGTTGTTCGACAAATACTTCTTCGGAAATAAAACCATTCAAGAAAGCACTTTTAACATCCATTTGAAATAGTTTAAAATTATTACTACTAGCATAGGCAAGGAGCATCCTTATGGCTTCTAATCGAGCCACGGGAGCGAAGGTTTCTTCGTAATCGATACCTTCTTCTTGGTTGAAACCTTTGGCCACTAATCTAGCCTTGTTTCTAACCACGATACCATTTTCATCTTGCTTGTTTCTAAAGACCCACTTAGTACCTATGACTAAGTGGTCACTTGGTCTAGGAACAAGCTTCCATACCTCATTCCTCTCAAATTGGTTCAATTCTTCTTGCATTGCAATGATCCAAAAATCATCTTTTAAGGCTTCGTTAATGCATTTAGGTTCAATTTGAGAAAGGAAAGCGGCGTTAGCACAGAAATTTTTGAAAGAAGAACGAGTTTGAACCCCTTTTGATGTATCTCCTATAATTTGCTCTTTTGGATGAGCATCTACATACTTCCATTCTTTTGGTAAAGAAATTTCGGAAGAAGATGCATTCAAATGGCTATTTTGAGGAGAGGGTTCATTTAAATTCAAATTATCAAAACCAAGATCATCATCAAAATCATTTTTTTTTAAATCGGAAATTTTATTAAAAACTACATGAATAGACTCTTCAATTACTAAAGTTCTTTTATTAAAAACCCGAAAAGCTTTAGAAACGGAAGAGTAACCAAGAAAGATGCCTTCATCGGATTTAGCATCAAATTTTTCTAAAGCATCCCTTTCATTTAAAATAAAGCATTTACAACCAAAAACTTTAAAATAGGAGATGTTTGGTTTTTTGTTATTCCATAATTCATAGGGAGTTTTGGATAAGGATGGTCTTATTAGGACTCTATTCATGATGTAGCAAGCCGTATTTACGGCTTCGGCCCAAAAGTACTTAGGTAAACTATGTTCATTCAACATAGTTCTTGCCATTTCTTGTAGGTTTCTATTTTTCCTTTCAACTACTCCATTTTGTTGAGGATTTCTTGGAGTTGAGAAGTTGTGATTGTACCCATTACTTTCGCAAAAATTTTGAAAGTCATGGTTTTGGAATTCACCACCGTGATCACTCCGAATTGATGAAATCATGAAGCCTTTTTCGTTTTGAGTGAGTTTACAAAATTTAGAGAAACACTTGAAGCAATCACTTTTGTGAGCTAAGAAATAGGTCCAAGTGTATCTAGAGTAGTCATCCACAATCACAAAAGCATATTTGCTTCCACCTAGACTTGTTGTATCAATTGGTCCAAATAAGTCCAAATGGATCAATTGTAATGGTCTAGTAGTGCTAATTTGATTTTTTGGTTTGAAGCTTGTTTTTATTTGTTTGCCTAGTTGACATGCATCGCATACTTTATTCTTAATAAACTTTATATTTGGAATTCCTCGTACTAATTCTTGAGATGAGATCTTAGATATTGTTTTCATGCTTGCATGGCCTAATCTCCTATGCCAAAGCCAAGCATCATCATTTACGGCGGAGAAGCACATTTCATTACTTAGTTCATCAAGATTGATGGTATAGACATTATTTTGTTTTAAAGCAATCATAGTCATGTTATGATTTGGTTTTTCAATAATGCACATATTTGATTCAAATCTAACGATGTAACCTTTATCGCATAGTTGACTAATACTCAAGAGATTATGTTTCAATCCATCAACTAGTAAGACATCATCAATGGAAAAATTAAATTTGTTACCAATAGTTCCCTTGCCAATGATTTTGCCCTTGTTGTTGTCTCCGAAGGTAACGTACCCTTCTTCTTTGCTAGTGAGCATAGAGAAATGAGATGGATCTCTAGTCATATGTCTTGAGCATCCACTATCGAGATACCATCTCTTGCTCCTAGCTTGTGGGTTTGTCTACAAAAGAGGATGATTTTTAGGTACCCATTTGATTTTGGGTGCCTCAAAAATTGACCCACTAACTTTGTTATTTATGATTGAATTCTTTATAGTTCCTTTAGGAACCCATATTAATTTTTGTGAACTAATTTTCCTAAATGAGCATTTGTAGGCAATATGTCCGGATTTGCAACAAAAGTTGCATTTCATATAAGAGGAAACATGTAATGTAGGTCCTTTTATGAAAGTGGTAGGATTTTGATGTAATCCTTTTACAAATCCAATTCCATTTCTATTTGCGATGTGACCCTTGTGTGCAAGGATCATATCTAATCCTTTGCTACCAACCTTAAACTTGTTTAAGGTTTCCTTAAGAAGCAAATTTTCATTTTTTATTGCTTCTAAGTGCTCACACTTAGAGCATGGAGGAGTTTGAAGACTATCAAACTTATCTTGTAGCAAAGCATGCTCTTTCTTTAAGATACTTAACTTCTTGCTAACAGTTCTACATTCATCAAATAATTCATGAAAAGCGATAGATAGTTCTTCAAAAGATAAATCTTCATTAAATAAATCACATACCTCTTCTCCTAACGCCATTAGCACGTAATGAGCAACTTGCTCGGTGTTGGACTCCTCTTCTTCGGATGCGCTTGAATCATCCCACGTTGCCTTGAATGCCTTCTTCTTTGATGTTCTCTTTTTGGCTTGAGGACAATCGTTCTTATAGTGTCCCGGTTTTTTGCATTCATAGCAAATCACTTGGTCCTTCTTTTGTTCAAATTTATTTTTTGTATTATTTTTAAATCTGTTCTTTCTTAAATATTTTTTAAATTTTTGAGTCAAAAGTGCAATGTCATTGTCACTGTCCTCATCACTTGATGTTCCTTTCAAGTGGTCTTCTTGTGATTTGAGTGCCATATCCTTCCTGTTCTTTGGAAGGGAGTTCTCGAGCTCGTCATGAGCTTGACATGTCATTTCGTAGGTCATTAGAGACCCAATGAGTTCTTCAAGAGGGAATGCTTTAAGGTCTTTGGCCTCTTGAATGGCCGTAACTTTTGGATCCCAACTTTTAGGGAGGGATCTTAAGATTTTAGTTACTAGTTCAAAGTTAGTAAAATCTTTACCAAGAGCTTTGAGTCCATTGATGACATCCGTAAACCGGGTGTACATGTCTCCGATGGACTCACTTGGTTTCATTCGGAAAAGTTCGTAAGAGTGCACAAGGATGTTGATTTTGGACTCTTTCACTCGGCTAGTGCCTTCATGAGTGACCTCAAGAGTTCTCCAAATATCAAAAGCCGAATCACACATTGAAACACGATTAAATTCGTTTTTGTCTAGTGCACAAAACAAGGCATTCATAGCCTTTGCATTTAAAGCAAAAACCTTCTTCTCCGATTCATCCCATTCGCTCATCGGAAGAGAAGATTTTTGAAATCCATTCTCGACAATAGACCAAAGCTCAAAGTCCATAGAAATGAGGAAGATTCTCATGCGAGTCTTCCAATATGTGTAATCCGACCCATTAAACAAAGGTGGTCGTGCAATAGAATGGCCCTCTTGCATGCTGGAGTAAGCCATCTCTCTTGGGTATTAAACCAAATATGAGAGATAACCTTGCTCTGATACCACTTGTTAGGATCAGAGCGGCACTAAGAGGGGGGGGGGGGGGGGGGGTGAATTAGTGCAGCGGATTAAAACTTCGATTTTAACAAAATCTTTCATACGTTAAGAACGAAACTTGAGAAATTTAACTTGAAGGCGTATTCTTAAAGTTGCGCAGCAAGAGTAATAAGGAACTAAAGCAGTAAGAAGATTTGCAGTAATGTAAATGACAATAATAAAAAGCAAACCAGAGATTACGCCGATTTTTAGAGTGGTTCGATCAAATGACTTACTCCACTTGCGAGGCCCCTCTTCGATGAGGCTCCCACCTTCCACTAGCAAGTCTCTTGAAATGGAAGGGTAAACACCCCTCTTACAACCTTTTACAAGCAGCTCAACCTCTTACAAATTTTCAATAAGAAAGAAGGAGGAGAACTCTCTAGCAAATTGAAAACAAGACTTGCTAAGACTTTCTAAGACTTTTCTCTCAATCAAAATGCTTCTCAAAAGTTGTAACCTCAGCTGAGATTTGAGGGGTATTTATAGGCCTCAAGAGGATTCAAATTTTGGGCTCCAAAATTTGAATTCTCTTAGGGTTCCCGGTGCTGGAGGTTCCACCGCCCAGCCAGGCGGTGCCACCGCCCAGCGCTCGGGTGCTGGACGGTGCAACCGCCCAGCCAAGGAGGTGTCACCGCCCAGCTAGGCGGTGCCACCGCCTGGCTCTCCAATTCATTTGTTTGGCTTAATTTTAGCCCAAACCAAATCTGACTCTGGGCCCAGTTGGCCCCTAACCAGGATATAGGATTATCTCTTAATCCTAATCCTAATTACAGGTGAACTACATAACACAAAAAAAACATCCTAAGCAAGTTTTTTAACCGCGAACGTCGAGTCTTGTTCCGGCGAGCTTTCCGACGAACTTCTTCCGACGGACTCCCTGCAAGCTCCCAATCTTTGTGATGACTTTAACGAGTAGCCGAGCCTTCTTGGCGATCTCCGCGAGCCTCCGACGATTTCTTCGGCGAACTTCCGACACGTGCCCGATTTCTTCTCGGATGGTTCCGGCAGCATCTCCGATGATTCTTCGGTCTCTTAAACGTCCATCGAGCTCGACTCCGGTATCCTTGCTTTATGTTTTCTGGTTATCGTAGTTAATCCTGCACACTTAACTCAATAATATGGATTAGATCAATTAACCCACCAATTGATTATATCATCAAAATCTGAGATTCAACAGTTACCCTTGTGGCAAAGATGCGAACTTAGCTTGCGTTGCCTAAGTCGTGCTTCGCCCTTGCAATATTGCTCCGCAAGGATCAGCCCACTTTGTAACCTCTCGCAGGTCCCGAAGGACCTGTAAAAGAGAGAGAGAGTTAGTTCGAAAGAACGAATAACGGACAAGTCCCGAAGTCTCGCGAAAAGGGAAGCTTTACAAGCAATTCGACGAACACCCTGTGTGCACAAGAGAAAAGAGGGAGAGGGAGAAAAACAAGGCTTTCAAGGATGAACGAACAACTACAAGCCCACAAACATCCACTCACCTGGTCCCGGGCGCGAAGACAAGTTCCCGTAAAGGTCACGTGCGAACTTGCGAAAGAGATCTCAACGCCCGGTATATAACCGAAGCCCCATCCAGCCCTATGCCACCCGGGGAGTTCCTGAGGTCTGAGATGGCTGATGTTTTGGTGAGCGGAGGCAGTTCTCCGCAACCCTCCCGCGGCACGCGAAAACGGAGCAGCTTTGGGCTGTTTTGGGGCTGTTTTGCTCGGTTCGGTGAGCGATCACTTTGTAACACTGCAGCTTGTCCGAACTTACATATTTACAAGCAAAATGACCCAAAACCAAGAGAAAACATGCTGTCAAGCAGCTGTACATGCAAGTGTGAGCGACGAACGGTTCGTTGAACGGAGTTGTTGCGGGTGCGCGACGACCGTTCGTGACATTCTACCCCACTTAAACTGTCGACGCCCTCGTCGACGCTTGTTGGTAGTTATTGATGACTTCTTCTTCATGTCGCAGGGCATCTTCAGGCTCCCAACTGGCTTCAGTTCGGGGAAGCTTTCGCCACTTCACCAAGTACTCTGTTTGCTCGGCTCCGTTGGGTAGCTTTATCTTGCGGTCCGCCAGAATGGTTTCCACTCGCTTCTCGTAGGAGGCTGTGATGGGAGGTAGCCGAGTTGGAACACTTCGGGAAGAATCTTGCGGATCCAAGTGGTAGGCTTTTAGGTTGTTGGCGTGAAGAACGTTGTGAATTTTGAACCACGCCAGCAGCTGCAACTTGTAAGAGACGTTGCCTACCTTGCTGATAATTGGGAAGGGCCCTTCATACTTGCGCACCAATCCTTTATAGACTCTGTTCCTAAAGAATTGGAGTGATGCTGGTTGGAGCTTTACCAACACCAAATCACCAACTTTGAACTCTTGCGGTCGCCTTCCCAAGTCGGCCCACTTCTTCATCCTCTTTGCCGCCTTCTCCAAGTAAGCCCGCGCAATATCTGCATTTTGATGTCACTCTTTTGCGAAATGATAGGTTGATGGACTACTCCCAGTATACCCAATTGCCATGGTGTGGGGAGTCGATGGTTGTTGTCCTATGATAATTTCGAAGGGGCTCTTGTTGGATGCAGAGCTCCGCTGCAAGTTATAGGAGAATTGGGCAATGTCCAACAGCTTCACCCAATCTCGCTGATTGGCACTCACGTAGTGCCGAAGATATTGCTCCAAGAGCGAGTTTATTCTTTCAGTCTGGCCATCCGTTTGGGGGTGGAGGCTTGTAGAGAAGTATAACTTTGACCCCAACAATTTGAATAACTCGGTCCAGAATCGTCCCAGGAACCGAGCGTCTAGATCACTAATGATATTGTGCGGGACTCCCCAATACTTCACTACATCCTTCATCATCAGTCTGGCCGCCTCTTCTGCTAAACAGTGTAGGGGAGCAGCAATGAAAGTTGCATACTTTGAAAATCGATCGACCACCACGAGTATCGATCCGAGTCCCCCTACAGGTGGCAAGCTTGATATGAAGTCTAAGGAAATGCTCTCCCATGGCCTTTCTGGTACGGGCAATGGCTCCAAAAGTCCCACCGGCTTCCGCTGCTCCACCTTGTCTTGTTGGCAAGTAAGGCATGTTCGAACATATTCCTCCACATCAATCCCCATCTTCGGCCAGTAGAAGGCCCTCTTCATGAGAGCCAACGTTCTGTGAATGCCTGGGTGTCCAGCCCAAAGGGAATCGTGACACTCTTTTAAGAGTTCATGCCTTAAATTGTCCACTCAGGGAACATAAACCCTATTCCCCTTTGTGTAAACAAGTCCCTCCTGGACCCAAAATCGTTGTGCCTTGCCTTCTTTGATGAGCTGCATCAGGATAACTGCCTAGGGATCACTATACAGTCCATCCCTGATTCAGGAAAGGAAGTTGGAGTGAAATTGACTTGCTTGGCCTCTGCCCTCCAGTTGTGCAGCATTCACGCATTCCACTTTCCGACTCAGCGCATCGGCCACGACATTCGCCTTCCCAGGCTTGTACTCCATTGCCATATCAAATTCAGCCAGGAAGTCCTGCCACCGTGCTTGCTTTGGGGAGAACTTCTTCTGAGTTTGGAAATAGCTCAGGGCGATGTTGTCTATCCTCAGCACAAATCGCGATCCGAGGAGGTAGTGTCGCCAAACTTGTAGGCAGTGGATCACTGCTATCATCTCCTTCTCATGCACTGGATACCGCCTCTCGGTCTCATTGAGTTTGCGGCTCTCGTAGGCCACCGGATGACCTTCCTGCATGAGTACTCCCCCAATAGCGAAGTTCGAAGCATCTGTATGGACTTCAAAGGGCTCTCCATAGTTTGGCAATTTGAGCACTGGCTCTTCTAGAACAGCAGCCTTCAAATCTTGGAATGCTATCTCACATTTGTCAGACCACTTCCAAGGCTGCTCCTTCTTCAGCAACTCCGTCAGTGGGGTTGCCCGCTTCGAATATCCCGCAATGAAGCGTCGATAGTAGTTGACGAAACCAAGGAAGGATCTCAACTCTGGCACCTTCTTTGGAGTTCGCCATTCCGCAACTGCTTGCACCTTCGACTTATCCATCCGAATGGAGCCATCACCGATTCGATGTCCCAAGAATAGGATCTCAATTTGAGCAAAGTAGCATTTCTCCCTTTTTACGAATAAAGTGTTCTCCCTGAGAACCTTGAAAATCGTCCGAAGGTGCTTGACGTGCTCATCGAGCATTTGGCTATAGACAACGATATCGTCCAAGTAGACAACCACGAACTTATCCAAATACTCCTTGAATAGCTGGTTCATTAGAGTGCAGAACATGGCCAGAGCGTTGGTTAAGCCGAAAGGCATCACCAAGAACTCAAACGCTCCATACCTGGTCACACAGGTAGTCTTTGCTTCGTCGCCTTTAGCAATGCGCACCTGCTAATACCCCGACCGAAGGTCGAGTTTTGAGAAATACTTTGCTTTGCCCAATTGGTCGAACAAGTCCGCAATGAGCGGGATGGGATACTTGTTCTTCACTATTACTTTGTTTAGGGCTCGGTAGTCGACGCATAATCATAGACTCCCATCTTGTTTCTTCTGAAAGAGAACTGGAGCTCCGAAAGGTACTTTAGAGCTGCGGATGAGACCACCGCTTAGCAGTTCACCTAACTGCTTCCAGAGTTCTGCCAACTCTGGCGGGGGCATGCAGTAGGGTGGTCTCGCTGGAGGCTTCACTCCTGGCTCCAGCTCGATGCTGTGATCCACTCCTCTGCGTGGTGGAAGGGTCTTCGGCAACTCGGGTGGTATAACGTCTTTGAACTCTTTTAGGACGTTCGCCACTACTGCAGGTTCTTGAATGGCCTCCTCGTTGAGTGGCTCTAGCTTTATAGCAGCCATGAATGTCAACTCGCCTTTTCGCACCCCTTTCTTCAATTGTAATGCCGAAATGTGTTGGGGCTCCTTAGTTCTTCTCCGAGAGACGGGAACCACGCAGGGGTCATCGCCTCCCATCATACATAGGGAGTTCAAGAATGGCATCGGCACCAACTTTGCCGCGTGCATAAACTCCATTCCAAGAATCTCTTGGAAGTCGTCCAGTGGCACGGCCATCATGTTGGTGTTTCCGCTCCAAGTCCCGATTTTGATAGGGACTCCCTTCGCCAACCCGGAGATTCGCCTGGCCTCTGAGTTCACTGCCTTCATTCAGCTTGGGCTCTCCAAGGTCAACCTAAATCGTTGCGCTTCGCGATCGGCTATGAAGTTGTGGGTAGCGCCCATGTCCACCATTGCACGGGTTGTTTGGCCATTCAGCTTGATGTCTACATACATCAGCTCACTACTTCCTGCTTTTTGTACCTTCGTCTTTATGTTCTCCCCCACTTGACCCCGCATAGCGTTCAACAAACGCATTGCTCCCATTCAGGGTCCTTGCGACTCCTCGTCGCCGGTTTGTCATGACCTTAGCTGGAATTGCCTAAGGCGTGAGGCACCCTTGCGGCCAAAGACGCGAACTTAGCTTGCATTGCCTAAGTCGCGAGTTACCCTTGTGGCAAAGACGCGAACTTAGCTTGCGTTGCCTAAGTCATGCTTCGCCCTTGCGATATTGCTCCGCAAGGATCAGCCCACTTTGTAACCTCTCGCAGGTCCCGAAGGACCTGTAAAAGAGAAAGAGAGTTAGTTCGAAAGAACGAGCAACGGACAAGTCCCGAAGTCTCGCGAAAAGGGAAGCTTTACAAGCAATTCGACGAACACCCTGTGTGCACAAGAGAAAAGAGGGAGAGGGAGAAAAACAAGGCTTTCAAGGATGAACGAACAGCTGCAAGCCCACAAACATCCGCTCACCTGGTCCCGGGCGCGAAGACAAGTTCCCGTAAAGGTCACGTGCGAACTTGCGAAAGAGATCTCAACGCCCGGTATATAACCGAAGCCCCATCCAGCCATTTGCCACCCAGGGAGTTCCTGGGGTCTGAGATGGCTGATGTTTTGGTGAGCGGAGGCAGTTCTCCGCAACCCTCCCGCGACACGCGAAAATGGAGCAGCTTTGGGCTGTTTTGGGGCTGTTTTGCTCGGTTCGGTGAGCGATCGCTTTGTAACACTGCAGCTTGTCCGAACTTACATATTTACAAGCAAAATGACCCAAAACCAAGAGAAAACATGCTGTCAAGCAGCTGTACATGCAGGTGTGAGCGACGAACGGTTCGTTGAACGGAGTTGTTGCGGGTGCGCGACGACCGTTCGTGACATTCTCCCCCACTTAAACTGTCGACGCCCTCATCGACGCTTGTTGGTAGTTGTTGATGACTTCTTCTTCATGTCGCAGGGCGTCTTCAGGCTCCCAACTGGCTTCAGTTCGGGGAAGCTTTCGCCATTTCACCAAGTACTCTGTCTGCTCGGCTCCGTTGGGTAGCTTTATCTTGCGGTCCGCCAGAATGGTTTCCACTCGCTTCTCGTAGGAGGCTGTGATGGGAGGTAGCCGAGTTGGAATACTTCGGGAAGCATCTTGCGGATCCGAGTGGTAGGCTTTTACGTTGCTGGCGTGAAGAACGTTGTGAATTTTGAACCATGCCGGCAGCTGCAACTTGTAAGAGACGTTGCCTACCCTGCTGATAATTGGGAAGGACCCTTCATACTTGCGCACCAATCCTTTGTGGACTCTGTTCCTAAAGAATTGGAGTGATGCTGGTTGGAGCTTTACCAACACCAAATCGCCAACTTTGAACTCTTGCGGTCGCCTTCCTAAGTCGGCCCACTTCTTCATCCTCTTTGCCGCCTTCTCCAAGTAAGCCCGCGCAATATCTGCATTTTGATGTCACTCTTTTGCGAAATGATAGGTTGATGGACTACTCCCAGTATACCCAATTGCCATGGTGTGGGGAGTCGATGGTTGTTGTCCTATGATAATTTCGAAGGGGCTCTTGTTGGATGCAGAGCTCCGCTGCAAGTTATAGGAGAATTGGGCAATGTCCAATAGCTTCACCCAATCTCGCTGATTGGCACTCACGTAGTGCCGAAGATATTGCTCCAAGAGTGAGTTTATTCTTTCAGTCTGGCCATCCGTCTAGGGGTGGAGGCTTGTAGAGAAGTATAACTTTGACCCCAACAATTTGAATAACTCGGTCCAGAATCATCCCAAGAACCGAGCGTCTCGATCACTAATGATATTGTGCGGGACTCCCCAATACTTCACTACATCCTTCATCATCAGTCTGGCCGCCTCTTCTGCTGAACAGTGTAGGGGAGCAGCAATGAAAGTTGCATACTTTGAAAATCGATCGACCACCACGAGTATCGATCCGAGTCCCCCTACAGGTGGTAAGCTTGATATGAAGTCTAAGGAAATGCTCTCCCATGGCCTTTCTGGTACGGGCAACGGCTCCAAAAGTCCCACCGGCTTCCGCTGCTCCACCTTGTCTTGTTGGCAAGTAAGGCATGTTCGAACATATTCCTCCACATCAATCCCCATCTTCGGCCAGTAGAAGGCCCTCTCCACGAGAGCCAACGTTCTGTGAATGCCTGGGTGTCCAGCCCAAAGGGAATTGTGACACTCTTTTAAGAGTTCACGCCTTAAATTGTCCACTCGGGGAACATAAACCCTATTCCCCTTTGTGTAAACAAGTCCCTCCTGGACTCAAAATCGTCGTGCCTTACCTTCTTTGATGAGCTGCATCAGGATAACTGCCTGGGGATCACTATACAGTCCATCCCTGATTCGGGTAAGGAAGTTGGAGTGCAACTGACTTGCTTGGCCTCTGCCCTCCAGTTGTACAGCATTCATGCATTCCACTTTCCGACTCAGCGCATCGGCCACGACATTCGCCTTCCCCGGCTTGTACTCCATTGCCATATCAAATTCAGCTAGGAAGTCCTGCCACCGTGCCTGCTTTGGGGGGAACTTCTTCTGAGTTTGGAAATAGCTCAGGGCGATGTTGTCTATCCTCAGCACAAATCGCGATCCGAGGAGGTAGTGTTGCCAAACTTGTAGGCAGTGGATCACTGCTGTCATCTCCTTCTCATGCACTGGATATCGCCTCTCGGTCTCATTGAGTTTGCGGCTCTCGTAGGCCACCGGATGACCTTCCTGCATGAGTACTCCCCCAATAGCGAAGTTCGAAGCATCTGTATGGACTTCAAAGGGCTCTCCATAGTTTGGAAATTTGAGCACTGGCTCTTCTAGAACAGTAGCCTTCAAATCTTGGAATGCTATCTCACATTTGTCAGACCACTTCCAAGGCTGCTCCTTCTTCAGCAACTCCGTCAGTGGGGTTGCCCGCTTCGAATATCCCGCAATGAAGCGTCGATAGTAGTTGACGAAACCAAGGAAGGATCTCAACTCTGGCACCTTCTTTGGAGTTCGCCATTCCGCAACTGCTTGCACCTTCGACTTATCCATCCGAATGGAGCCATCACCGATTCGATGTCCCAAGAATAGGATCTCAGTTTGAGCAAAGTAGCATTTCTCCCTTTTTACGAATAAAGTGTTCTCCCTGAGAACCTTGAAAATCGTCCGAAGGTGCTTGACGTGCTCATCGAGCGTTTGGCTATAGACAACGATATCGTCCAAGTAGACAACCACGAACTTATCCAAATACTCCTTGAATAGCTGGTTCATTAGAGTGCAGAATATGGCCAGAGCGTTGGTTAAGCCGAAAGGCATCACCAAGAACTCAAACGCTCCGTACCTGGTCACACAGGTAGTCTTTGCTTCGTCGCCTTCAGCAATGCGCACCTGCCAATACCCCGACCGAAGGTCGAGTTTTGAGAAATACTTTGCTTTGCCCAATTGGTCGAACAAGTCCGCAATGAGCGGGATGGGATACTTGTTCTTCACTATTACTTTGTTTAGGGCTCAGTAGTCGACGCATAATCGTAGACTCCCATCTTGTTTCTTCTAGAAGAGAACTGGAGCTCCGAAAGGTACTTTAGAGCTGCGGATGAGACCATTGCTTAGCAGTTCACCTAACTACTTCCGGAGTTCTGCCAACTCTGGCGGGGGCAGGCGGTAGGGTGGTCTCGCTGGAGGCTTCACTCCTGGCTCCAGCTCGCTTCCAGAACATCCAGGCGGGTTTCCACCATCGTGAGTCTCTCCTTATGACTCTTTTTCCCAGTTAGCGCACCAGATTGCGCTTCCTCCGCTCGCGGAGAGTAGCCAACTTCTCGCTCTTCCTGTTTGCTGCCGCGCTCCTCTTGAGCGGCTCCAATAGCATGAGAGCGAGTGTGCACATGCAGCCCACCTGTGGCTGCTTGGGGCAAGGTTCCGGCTTGCCCTGTCTTGCTTGATTCGCCACGATGCTTTGCCATGGCGAAGTTGCAAAGTTCGTTGGCTGTTCGATCGAAGAGCTTGCCTGCTCTGATACCACAATGTCATGACCTTAGCTGGAATTTCCTAAGGCGTGAGGCACCCTTGCGGCCAAAGACGCGAACTTAGCTTGTGTTGCCTAAGTCGCGCTTCGCCCTTGCGATATTGCTCCACAAGGATCAGCCCACTTTGTAACCTCTCGCAGGTCCCGAAGGACCTATAAAAGAGAAAGAGAGTTAGTTCGAAAGAACGAGCAACGGACAAGTCCCGAAGTCTCGCGAAAAGGGAAGCTTTACAAGCAATTCAACGAACACCCTCTGTGCACAAGAGAAAAGAGGGAGAGGGAGAAAAACAAGGCTTTCAAGGATGAATGAACAGCTGCAAGCCTACAAACAGCTGCTCACCTGTTCCTGGGCGCGAAGATAAGTTCCCGTAAAGGTCACGTGCGAACTTACGAAAGAGATCTCAATGGCCGATATATAACTGAAGCCCCATCCAGCCCTGTGCCACCCGGGGGATTCCTGGGGTCTGAGATGGCTGATGTTTTGGTGAGCGGAGGCAGTTCCCCGTAACCCTCCCGCGACACGCGAAAACGGAGCTGTTTTGGGCTGTTTTGGGGTTGTTTTGCTCGGTTCGGTGAGCGATCGCTTTGTAACGCTGCAGCTTGTCCGAACTTACATATTTACAAGCAAAATGACCCAAAACTAAGAGAAAACATGTTGTCAAGTAGCTGTACATGCAGGTGTGAGCGACGAACGATTCGTTGAACGGAGTTGTTGCGGGTGCGCGACGACCGTTCGTGACAGGTTGGCCCCCTCCTCACGGCGACCGAAACAGGGCAACTCATTGTTGCTGCCCTTGTTTCCAGTTGCGCCTCCACCAACCGCGCCTCCTCCATCACTCCTCTTCCCCTCGAGCGCTGTCGCCCCCCAGCTGACCCATCACCGTTGTGGGCCATCGTGCGACGACCGCTGCTCGCCTCCCAGCCGTCGCTGCTCCACCTTGCTCTGCATCTAACCGAAACAGAGCACACTTGCTCTGCCCTAGTTTTCAGTCGCGCCACAGCCGTGTGGGGTCCCTTGCTGCTACCAGCTGTCGCCACCGTCACTGCTACTACCAGCTACTATGCAGATGCCCTTGACTAGACATCAGAAACAAGAACTGGGGATTACCGACTTGCAATCGTACGCAATGGCTACCAATAACTCAGTGAAGGCACAAATGGAAGCGTTGGAAACCAGAATTGAAAATCGGCTACAAGAAACTCTTCATGATTTCAAAAAGAGCTTATTGGAGCATTTTAGCGAGTTTCAACAAGATGGGAGCTCAAGTTCTACGCTGAACAGATCGGGAGATATAGGAAAAGGGCCCCAGGATGGTGACACACACTACCCATGTATCAGGGTAGAATTTCCACGATGGGAAGATGGGGATCCGACCAGTTGGATCTCTAGGGCGGAAATTTTTTTTTGTTTTCATAGAACCCCAGAAGAATCCAAGGTAGAAGTGGCCTCAATCCAGCTCGATGGAGATGCAATCCAGTGGTATGATTGGTACGAAACTTGCCATGGAATTCCGTCGTGGGAGCAATTTAAAAGAGGACTTCTTGTTCGCTTTGGCCCATCCGAATATGAGAATGTTGATGGCCAACTTGCTAAAATTTGTCAGACTTCTACAATGTTGGAGTATCAGAGTAGATTTGAAAGATTGTCCAACCAAGCTAGAGATTGGTCAGAATGATAACTTCTGGGTACATTTATTGAAGGGCTTATTCCTGAGATCCAATGCGAGGTTAAGGCTCATCAACCCCGCACTATGATGGCTGTGATTTCATTTGCACGCCTACATAAAGAAAAAATCAGTGTGGAATATCGTCGAAATAGAGGTGCCAATAAACAGGTGATTAGCAGGCAACCTACCTCATCTACTCCTAGTCGAAACCACAACACTAGCAGACTAACTCGAGAGGAACTCAAAGAAAGGTTAGCGAAGGGTTTGTGCTGGCATTGCGATGAAAAGTGGAGTAAGGAGCATCGATGCAAACAAGGAAGACTTTTGATGATTGAACCGATCGAGGATGAACCAGAAGTAGAAGTATCAGATTTCGATCATGAAGAAGTGGAAACTAATGATGATGTTGAAGCCGTCACACATACAGTGCATGCATTGGCTGGCTACTCTAATCCACAAACTATGAAAATTGGGGGAACTCTGAAACACCAATCTGTCACTGTTTTGATTGATATGGGTAGCACTAATAATTTTATGGATAGAAAAGTTGCAGCCCGATTAGCTTACCACATCGAATGTTGTGACAAATTTGAAGTCAAGGTCGCTGATGGACGGATTTTAACTTGTGACAACAAGTGCTCAAAAATAAAACTAATTTTGCAAGGTCAAGAATTATTTGTGGATTTATTTTTATTACCCTTGGAAGACTATGAAGTGGTGCTTGGAATTGAATGGCTATCAACCCTAGGTGATGTCTCCTAGAATTTTTCTAAACTGACTATGAAGTTCTTTATTAATGGAAGACAGGTGACTCTCAAAGGAAGACGTGGAGGTAAGGTTACAACTATCACTAGCCATCGGATGGAGCGGGTCCTTCGGAAGACACACACCGGATTTTTGGTGCAATTGCATAACATTGAAAAGGAAATGACAGTGAACATTCCCATTGGAAATATTGAATCATTGCTAACAGAGTTTGTAGATATATTTGCAGAGCCACACGGACTTCCACCTCTTAGATGTCATGATCATCGGATCCCACTATTACCCGAGAAGGCACCAACTAATGTCCAACCCTATAGATATCCACATTTTCAAAAGGCAGAGATAGAAAGGATTGTCACAGAGATGCTCAAAACAGAAGTTATACGAGCTAGTGTTAGCCCATATTCTTCCCCAGTCTTACTAGTCAGAAAGAAGGATGGCTCATGGCAGATGTGTGTCGACTATCGAGCACTTAACAACATTACAGTGAAAGATAAATATCCTATTCCAATAGTGGATGAACTGTTGGATGAATTGGGAGGAGCTCAGGTCTTCACTAAATTGGACATACGATCGGGCTATCATCAAATCAGAGTACATGAAAGGGATGTTCAGAAAACTGCCTTCAGGACACATAACGGCCATTATGAGTTTCTAGTAATGCCTTTTGGGTTAACCAATGCGCCCTCTACCTTCCAGAATTTAATGAATGATATATTTCGGGCTCATCTCCATAAGTTTATTTTGGTTTTCTTTGATGATATTTTAATATACAGTCATTCTCTAGAAAGTCATTTATTACATTTATGAATTGTCTTTAATATTTTTTGTGAGCATGGTCTTTTTGTCAAGAAATCCAAGTGCAGTTTTGGGCAACCTGAGGTTGAGTACCTCGGCCATATCATATCTCAAAAGGGTGTTGCAGTTGATCCTTCAAAAATCCAAGTGATGACAGACTAGCCAATTCCAAAGTCAATCAAAGCTTTAAGGGGGTTCTTGGGACTAACAGGCTATTATCGAAAGTTTGTGAAGAATTATGGCAAAATTAGTACCCCCTTGATGTCACTTCTAAAGAAAAATGCATTCAGATGGTCAAAGAGGCAACTCAAGCATTTCAATTCTTGAAAACTGCAATGACTACTACATCCATGCTAGCTTTATCCGATTTTAATAAGATGTTTATGATTGAATCTGATGCTTCTGGAGCTGCAATAGGGGCTGTATTAATGCAGGACGGTTGGCTTATCGCTTATGCAAGTAAGGCTCTTTCCCCTTCTCATTTGAGTTTATCTATTTATAACAAGGAGATGCTAGCTATAATACATGCAGTCACAAAATGGAGACCCTACCTAATTGGTCGACGGTTACAAATATGCACTGATCATAAAAGCCTCAAATATTTTCTAGAGCAAAAGATTTCTTCTCTAGAGCAACAGAAATGGGTCACAAAGCTACTGGGATTCGATTATGAGATCATTTATAAAAAGGGGAGTGAGAATTTAGTAGCAGATGCCCTCTCACGCCTTCCAGAACAAGCTGAACTAGTAGCCATTTCTATTCCTATTTGCGAGACTTTGAAAGTTATCAGAAGGGAATGGACAAATAATCCTGAGATCCAAAACATCATTAAAAGATTAGAAGAAGCCCTAGGTTCTGTCTTAAATTATAGTTGGGATTTGGTGGACTTACGCTATAAAGGCCAAATAGTGGTTGCCCCACATTCTTCTCGCCAGGCAATAATTCTGAAGGAGTTCCATTCATCACAAGTTGCTGGTCACTCGGGATTTCTCTGCACTTATAAGCGAGTTCGACAACTTTTTTACTGGAAAGGTATGAAAAATTTTATCAAGAAATTTGTTACTGAATGTGATGTTTGCCAACGTCATAAAAGTGAGACAGTAGCCACCCTAGGCTTACTACAACCCCTCCCTATTCCTGATGCTACTTGGACCGACATATCTATGGATTTCATTGATAGTCTCCCATCATCTCAAAGAAAGAGTACTATACTTGTAGTCATGGTTAGACTTACAAAATATGCTCATTTCTGTGCTTTACGACATCCTTATACTACTGCAAGTGTTGCTCGTAATTTTGTAGAAAACATAGCTAAATTACATGGGAGCCCCCGTTCCATTGTTAGTGATAGAGAAAAGATATTTACTAGCTCCTTATAGATAGAACTTTTTCGTTTACAAGGTACTCAGTTGAATATGAGCACTGCTTATCATCCGCAAACAGATGGCCAAACTGAAGTGGTAAACAGGTGCCTAGAAAATTTCCTCTAATGCTTTACTAGCGACAAGTCGAAGGAATGGGTCAAATGGCTTCCCTGGGTAGAGTGGTGGTATAATACCCTTTTATACCCAAGGGGAGGCAGAGCCTCGAAGCGATCAAGGAGGCCGATCCTCTCGAAGCGATCATTATCATTCCCTTTTCTCCTCTTTCTTCCACGATAAGACTTTAGGATCTTATCAATTGGTATCAGAGTGACGATAAGACCTTTAGGGTCTTATCATTTGGTATCAGAGCCTATGATAAGACTTTAGGGTCTTATCATTTGGTATCAGAGCGACGATAAGACCTTTAGGGTCTTATCAATTGGTATCAAAGCGACGATAAGACTTTAGGGTCTTATCATTTGGTAACTGAGCCTACAATGTGAGTTGCTCGTGATTGCCCTGTTTCGGTTACAAAAGATGAACAGCAAGGGGGAGCGGCGGCGATGGAGAGGCAGCGGTGGTGGCGCGACTGGGAGCAGCGTCACCAACGATCGCCGAGGAGGAGAGGCCGAGCGACTGCGATGCGACACAAGGGGAGGCGGGCGACGGTAGTAGGGCTGGGATAGATGCTGGCAGCGTCGTCTCCTGGTCGGGGAACAGCGGCGGCGGTGGTCGAAGGTCGCTGGCCGGGGAAACAGCGACAACGGTGAAGAAAGAGTTGCCTTGTAGTGGTGGTGGGGAAGAAGGTAATCAAGGCTGCGACGGGCTACGCCAAGGATCGTTGCTCTGATACCAAATGATAAGACCTTAAAGTCTTATCGTTGCTCTGATACCAATTGATAAGACCCTAAAGGTCTTATCGTCGCTCTGATACCAAATGATAAGACCCTAAAGTCTTATCGTAGGTTCTGATACCAAATGATAAGACCCTAAAAGTCTTATCGTCTCTCTGATACTAATTGATAAGATCCTAAAGTCTTATCGTGGAAGAAGAGGAGGAAAGGGAATGATAATGATCGCTTCGAGGGGATCGGCCTCCTTGATCGCTTCGAGGGGATCGGCCTCTTAGGGTTGTCCAAAAACAGAATAGTATTTTTCATATATTACTAAAAAGAAGCAGTTACTTCCCTATTTATAGAGTTCCACCCAGAGTCCATCAGGACTTAAACTCTAATAATAAGTAAATATTAAATAAACCTCTACTTGACTCTAACTGAACCAAACCAACTCAATAAACAACTGGACTAAACAGACTCAATAAACATTATTCAAAAGCTTAGAAAAAGGGTCCTAACAGTTCCTCCCTCGTCAAATCAGCCTTGTCCTCAAGGCTGAGTAGCATCAATCTTAGGGAGCTTCTCTTTTAGCACTTTAGCCATAGACTATCTGCAACGCATCACAATCCATTGATCAAGTAAGTATGGTCTCCACTTTTTGAGAGTGTAAGCAATAGGTCGATCTTTCAGTGTAGTAATCATTGCATGAAACTTCTGGCCCTGTATAATCAATTTTATCTTTAAACATTTGCTATCACAAGTGAAAATCCGTCAATCAATGATCTTTACTTCGAATCTGTCATAGTTTTCAATGTGATGGGCTAATCGGTCAACAGTCTCACTATCCATAGAATTGTTAGTGCTACTAGTATCAATCAAAACTATAATAGGCTGATGTTCCAGAGTTTCGTAAACTTCCATAGTTTGCGGGTTAGAGTAATCGGTTAATGCATGCATTGTATGTTTGGTAGGTCCAACCTCTTCATTAGAATTTATACCTTCATGATCGGAGTCCACATTCTTAGCTTTCGGTTCCTCTCCAATTGGTTCAATCATCAAAAGTTGCCCTTGTTTACATCGATGCTCCATACTCCATTTTTCATCATAATACAAACCCTTTGTTGATCTTTCCTTAAGTTATTCATGGGTTAGTCTTCGGGTGTCAAGGCTTTGGTTGGGAATAGATAGGGCTGGTGGCTTACTGATCATATGGTTATTGTCACTTCTGTTTCCATGATTTTCCCTGTCGATTTTTTTCTCATGTAGATGTGCAAATGAGATCGCAGCTATCATAGTGCGAGGTTGACGAGCCTTAACTTCACACTGGATCTCGGGAATAAGACCTCAAATAAATGTATCCAGAAGTTGTCGTTCCGACCAAGCTTTAGCTTGATTTGATAATCTTTCAAACCTACTCTGATATTCCAACACTGTAGAAGTCTGACAAATTTTTGAGAGCTGTCCATCCACCTTCATGTATGAGTAGATTGTGTCACAATCTTGGGGCCCTTTTCTAGTATTTTCAAATCTGTGCAATGTAGAACTTGAGCTCCCACATTATTGAAATTTACTAAGGCTCCTCAGTAAGTCCTTTTTAAAATCATTAAGTACTTCTTGTAACCGGTTCTCAATTCTAATTTCCAATGCTTCCATTTGTGCTTTCACTGAGTTATCGGTGGCCATTTCGTAAGACTGCAAATTTGTAATCTCAACTCCTATTTTTGGTGTTGGTCAAGGGCATCAATCATTGCCCTATTCGGTGCTACTGTTGTGACTAGTCGGTAGCAACACTATGGGAATGAAGGGTTGCTGCGAGGATGCGGGGATGTAGCCGCGGTTGCCGCGTGGGAGGCAGCGATGCTTTTTGCGGTCGCTGCGTAGAGGGATCGTTGTTGCTGAGGGCTTGGAGGCAACAATGGTGGTGCGGCTGGGGCAGCACCGCCAAGGGCTCACCGCTGCGATGGCTATGACGGCGCGGATGGAAGGCAACGTTGCTCTGTTTTTGTCATACTACGGAAGGAGGCGCTAGTGAGAGGCAACGATGCTTGTTGTAGTCGCTGCGTGGAGGGATCGCTGCTGCTAAGGGTTGGGAGGCAGCGATGGTAGTGTGGTTGGGGGCAGCGCTGGCAAGGACTCGCCGCTGCGGTGGCTGCGATGGAGGAAGAGTTGCTGCCCTGTGTTTTTGTCACTATGTGAGATGAGAGCGCCGAGGCTGAAAGGCAACGGTTGTGACTGCTGTGACCCAAGGAAGCAATAGCCGAGCAGCCGGGTTGAGGCTGCAGTGATGGCAACCAACAACTATAGCAACGGAGGCAAAACAAGAGGGAGGTGGCGTTGAAGCGGCCGGGGTTGAGGCTACAGTGGCAACCGGCGGCAATGGCAAAGATGCATAGCAAGGGGGCTGCAGCAACGGTGCAGATTGAGGGGGTTGAGGTGAAGGCTGCGGTGGCTGGCAGCAGTAGTCGTTACTGGCTGGAGTGCAGCGGCGGCGGTGGAGAAGGAGGCAGGCTGGGCGGCGAGCGACGTCGTCGCTGGCTGGGCAACAGCGGCGACGGTGGTGGCAACCGACGTTCGCAGCAGCAAGAGGATTGCCCTGTTTCTCGGTCACAAGGGGGCAGAGCAAGGGGGAGTGGCGGCGGTCATTCTCACCCGAGCCAGGGGGAGCAGCAGTTGGGAGGCGAGCAGCGGTCGCCGCACGGTGGCTGGCAGTGGTGGTGGGTCGGCTGGAAGGTGACGACGCTCGAGGCGTGGCTGCGATCGACGAGGGGCTGCGACAACTGAGGAAACTCTATTTCTGCAACCGCTGCAAGGAGGGGCTGCGGCAACCGGCGGCTTCGGCTGTGGTGCCAGTAGTCCTTCTCGCTCGAGCGAGATGGGGATGCGAGGAGAAGAGGTCGCCGGCCAGGTGATCGAGCGGCAGCAATGCGGTTGGGAAAAGTGGTGGTGACGCAGCTGGGAACAAGGGCAATCCATGAGTTGCCTTGTTTCGGTCGTCGCGAGGAGGGCGACAATTGGCGGCTACGGCTGTGACCCAAGGGGAGGCGGGCGGCGGTGGAGAGGCAGCGATGGTGGCGCGGCTGGGAGCAGCATCACCAATGATCGCCGAGGAGGAGAGGTCGAGCGGCTGCGCTGCGACGCAAGGGGAGGCGGGCGGTGGCAGTAGAGCTGGGATGGACGCTGGCAGCGTCGTCTCCTAGCTGGGGAATAGCTGCGGCGATGGTCACTAGCCGGGAAGCGGGGCGATGGTGGGCGCTGGCCGGAGAGAAGCTGCGGTGGGTGGGCTGGTCGGAAGCAGGGGACGTAGGGGTGGCTGCGGCTTCTTCTTCCTCTTGTGTTTCTTCTTTTCTTTTTTTTTTTTTTTTTTTTTTTTTTGAACGAGATGGGGCAGCGAGGAGGTCGAGCGGTGGTCGAAGGTCACTGGCCGAAAAGCAGCGCCGGTGGTGGAGAAGATGCAATGGTGGTCGACGCAGGGAAGCAAACGTTCCTTCTCGGTTGAGAAGGAACAGCGTGCGAGGCTGCTGGCTTCACCCTTTCTCACAAATATTTTTTTTTTTTTGAATGATAGCTATGGCAACACAGCGAGAACGCCAAGGATCGTCGCTCTGATACCAAATGATATGACCCTAAAGGTCTTATCGTCACTCTGATACCAAATGATAAGACCCTAAAGTCTTATCGTAGGCTCTGATACCAAATGATAAGACCCTAAAGTCTTATCGTCGCTCTGATACCAAATGATAAGACTTTAGTTTATTTTCTGCGTATTTATTAAGTCTATTTAGTTTAGCTAAAGTCGGAACTCTATAAATAGGGATGTAACTGCTTCTTTTCGATCATCTATGAAAAATATTATTCTGTCTTTTGACAAACCCTAGGAGGCCGATCCCCTCGAAGCGATCAAGGAGGGTCGATCCCCTCGAAGCAATCAAGGAGGCCGATCCCCTCGAAGTGATCATCCCCTTTCTCTTCTTCTGTTTTACGATAAGACTTTAGGGTCTTATCATTTGGTATCAGAGCGGTGATCCTTGGCGTTCTCGCTGCAACATAACAAAAACAAAAAAAAAACAAAAAAAAGGGAGAAAAGGGTTGTTACCCGGCGACCACCGAGAATTCCCTGCTTCCCTTCTTCCCCACCACCGCCCCTGCTCTCCGGCAGGCCGCGCCCTCCCTTGCTGCCTCCTTTCCACCACCGGTGCTGCTTCTCGATCGATCGACCAATGTTGCCGCTGCCCCCCCAGCTGGCGACCTCTCCTCCTTGCTTTCCCATCTCGCTCGAGTGAGAAGGATCACTGGCGCCGTCTCCCTACCAACGGACCACCCCTTCGTCATTGATACTCTCGGCGATGCTGCCCTAACTTCTCTACCACCGTGCCCCCATCGGGTCGCAGCTGAAGCCGCCGGTTGCCCCCCTCCTCACGGCGACCGAAATAGGGCAACTCACTACTGCTGCCCTTGTTTCAAGTCGCGCCTCCACTAGCCGCGCCTCCTCCAGCACTCCTCTTCCCCTCAAGCGTCGTCGCCGCCCAACCGACCCATCACCGCTGTGACCCACCATGCTGCTAGTCATAGGTGCCCAGCAAGCCAATCACGTGAGTGATGGCACATGTGACTTGATATAGAATCTTTTTGCTTATTATATTTTGGCATATATCACTTTATAACTATTGCATATGTGCATATATATATTGTGATGTCCTTGGATTTGTGCAATGGGAATCGGATCGTGATGAGATCACAATAATGAGATCGATTCACCTTTAAACACATATTCTAAATAATACCGGTCATAGGTTACTCGAGAGGGACATCGTGATAACCGGATAGACTGGTGTGCTGTATACCCGTCCATATGATGGATGTAGCTGGTCTCATAGCTGCTCGTATAGGGACACTAGGGATACAGTACAGGTGCTCATTGGAGAATAAGTTCACTGATTGATCCGCTTACCGAATGTTGGATGGTTGATGATGCCTTATTGTCAGACAGCGATTTCGTAGTCCTAGTGGTGTATCTGGTCCTTAGACTTGAGACACCAAGGATGTCCTGTAGGAGTGCTCCACTCTTTGATACCAGACTTATAGGTTTGGCTGTCCCAGATCTAGTACAGCTGGTCATTGGGAGTGGTAGTCGACCTTACGAGGGCTATTGAGTGTCGATAGAGGATCATCCACTCTCGGCGTCATGAGAGGAATATCCCATGTGTTCTTGCTCAGACAAATCCCTGGCTAGGGTCATTCGGGTTGAGAGAGAAAGAGTTCTCCGGGAGAATCCGATTAGAGCGAGACTCGAGTAGAAACCGTATGGGTCTGACAATACCATGCTCGATATACGATCTCTGGGATATTAGATGGATGAGGGACTATAGGTACACGGTAACTGAGGACAGATAGGTCCAATGGATTGGATTCCCCTGTATCGTCTGTGGACTACGACGTATTGGCCTAGTACTTCCGTAGTCGATGAGTCAAGTGAATTATTACAGAGATAATAATTCACTGAGTTAGAAGGAGTTCTGACAGGTTTGACTCACGGTCAGCTCGATATTGGGCCTAGAGGGTCACACACATATGGTAGGTATTACGATGAGTAGAGGTTCAGATATGAGATGTCCAACGGAGCCCTTGTCTTATTGGATGTAGATCCAATACCCACTAGGGGAGGACCCATTAGGGTTTGACAGGGGATCTCTATAAATAGGAGGGATTCCGAGCCTCATAGGCTAGAGCCTTTGCTTGCCTTTCCTATTCTCCTCTTCCTCTCCACCTCAGAGCAGGCCTGGAATTTTGAGGAGCGTCGTTGCAACCCTGCTGTGTGGATCACCGCTAGAGAGGAGGACGCTTGACCTCCTTCACCCTCTCCTATGGATCTGCAAGGAAACAGGGATATATGATCTCCCTAGGTAACACAATCTACTCTATATGCAGTTTTTAAGTTTCGCGGATTTTGTGCACCAATCTTCGCACGACGACGAACATATCTTTGGGAATCGGAGATTTTGTTTTCTTCTTCTTCCACTACGCATGTGATGTCGCCCCCAAGATTTCCCAACAGTGGTATTGGAGCCAGGTTGTTCGTGCGAATGATTGGTTTTGAACTGCATGTGTTGTGTTTAGGAAGAATTTTGACATCAAAATCGTTGACGCAAAAGCGAGGAAGGGCAGCAACAGTTGCTGCCCTCGATCTGCATGCCTGCAGCCACCTGCAGCGGCAACCGCAACCGCAGCCAGGCAGCACAGCGCCGGCGCATGCACAAGCGTTGTGCCTGCAGCAGCCGACCGGCGGTCTGCTTGCAGCAGGCTTGCGGCCGACGGGGCTAGCAGCCCGCGGGTAGAGGCGCCTCCGACCGCTGAGCCCGCGGGTAGAGGCACCGTGGGGCAGCAACGCGGGTTGAGGCACCACAGGGCAGCGGCGCTTTTCTTGCCGTTTTCTAGGCAAAAGACAATTTTGCCCCTCGGAATTTGAGAAATTTCAGTTTCTATCTTTTGTCCAAATTATGAAAATACCCCTATAAATTCAGAAATTCCCTATATGTCCCTGATTTCAGAAAATATTAATTAATTAAAAGGTTTAGTTGCTTATTATTTTTATTATTATCTAGTAGTCCTACATGATGATGATTATTTATACATATGATGTATGATGTGTGGACGGATGATCATGGACCGTGTGATGTGTGTACTTGTGATTATTATTATGGAGGTCTCCGAGCCTCCATTATATTTCTCATTTATTGTCGGGCCTGCGTGCCTATGATTAAGTTGTAATCACATGAGGAGGCGTAGCGGGAGCGTGGATGCGATAGCAGGACCCACGAGACGGACGATCGTGATGCATGAAGATGCATCAAGATGTCGACGGAACCGACGAGGATGAGATGGACGATCACAGGGCATGGAGATGCACCGTTGCACACATAGATCTTGATGTGAGTGATTAGGCCTACTGGCTCGGGCCTAATCATATTAGGTTGTGGTCCATGATCATCTGGTGTGATTGCTTATACACATACTAGATATGTATATATATTTACATACGATGTAGATATATATTAAATATGTATATGTGTGACATGTCATATTAGGAGACCAAATCATAGAAACATCTCTCGATAATATTAAGTCGGTAAACGTGAGGCAATTAGATTGACCCACGTGGTCTTCCATCGTTATAAGTAGGAACTGATTCCCGGTGTAGGTTGAGTTGGTCGAGTCCCTCGAGACTCACCTATATCACGATTCGCTATCTTGTTTACGACATTGAGATGTCACTGGTGACCTGAGGGCGTGATATGCTTGGTCGAGTCCCTCGAGGGTATATCATCAAATCAGACTCATCTTGTAACGAAGGTGTTGACTTAACCGAGCATCATGGTTGGTCGAGTCCCTCGAGGCTATGGTGATTCGGAGGCCGAACAGGATGGGAATCACAAGGAGTTGTGATCGACAAGAGTTGCCTACCTTTTAGGCTTAGTGTGATTGGTCGAGTCCCTCGAGGTTACACTAAGATGCTGATTGGATCCTGATCCCCACTAGAAGTCTGCCGGAGACTTCCGTTTCACGTGCTGAGGGTGTCGCATGACTCGTTAGTAAAATAGTGGGAGCATATTAAGATAGAAGTCCATATCTTGATAGTTTATTTCTTGCAAAATCTGCATGTTATTCATTTCTGCTGTATCTTTATTTTCAGAAAATGCCGCTTTCAAATCCCTTTACGTGACATACTTGATGTCAACCGCCTCACTGGTCCAAATTATACGGATTGACTCCATAACTTGAGAATTGTTCTCACAGCGGAGAAAATCGTGTACGTCCTTGATACAGTGATGCCTACACCCGTAGAAGGGGCAAACGAGGATAAGATCGCTCGCTACGTGAAGTACATTGATGACTCCACTCTTGCTCAGTGCTATATGTTGGGCTCTATGACTCCTGAGTTACAGAGACAACATGAAAAGATGGATGCCAGATCCATTCTCCTACATGTTCGCAAATTGTTTGAGGAACAGGGAAGGACTCAGCGATATGATATATCCAAGAGCCTCTTCAGCGCTAGGATGACTGAGGGGACACCGGTTCAAAACCATGTCCTAAAGATGATTGAGTGGATAGAGAAACTCACAGGTCTAGGAATGGTCCTAGAGGATAACTTGTGTGTGGACATTGTGCTTCAGTCCCTACCAGATTCTTTTTCACAGTTCATAATGAATTTTAATATGAACAAGCTTGAGGTGACTCTCCCAGAGCTCCTCAATTTGTTGAGGGAGGCAAAGAGTACTATTAAGAAAGAGAAGCCAGTTCTCTACACTGGTGAGACTAGAAAGAAAAGGAAAGCAGAAAGGTCCCTTAAGAAGGGAAAGGGCAAGGGCAAACCAGGTAAAGCAAAGGTTGCTAAGAAAGACCCAGTAAAGGACAAAGGCCAGTGCATCAACTGTGGTAAAGATGGGCACTGGAAGAGGAACTGCAAAGAGTACCTTGCAGAGAGGGCGAAATAGAAGCTTGGAGAAGCTTCAGGTACATTCATGATCAATCTCCAATTGTCAGATTTTTGTGATAGTGCATTGGTATTGGATACCAGTATTGCTTATCACATCTACAATTTATTGTAAATTCTAGCAAAGCCGAGGGGAGATTGACGAGAGGAATATTGCATAAAGGTTTGTTTATACAAGACACTACTCCACATATCATGAATGTAAGTGTCTAAGAGGAAACGAGATGAGGTGAACAGTGCATACCTATGGCATTGTCGGCTAGGTCATATCCATGAGGGAATGATTCAAAAGTTGCTAAATGATGGATATCTAGATCCATTCGACTATGTGTCATATGCAACTTGCGAGCCTTGCCTTCGTGAAAAACTGACCAACTCTCTATTTAGTGGAACTGGAGAGAGAGCCACTGAGCTGTTGGAACTCATACATAGTGATGTATGTGGACCCATGTCAACTCATGCCATTGGTGGTTACTCCTACTTCATCACCTTTACTGATGATTTCTCAAGGTATGGATATATGTACTTAATGAAGTACAAGTCCGAGGCCTTTGAGAAATTCAGAAAGTATAAGAATGAGGTGGAGAACCAGACTGGAAAGAGTATCAAAACTCTTCGATCAGATCGAGGAGGTGAGTACTTAAGTACAGAGTTTACTCAGTTCCTCAAGGACCATGGGATATTATCCCAATGGACACCTCCTTATACACCTCAGCTCAATGGTGTCTCTAAAAAGAGAAATCGTACGTTATTAGATATGGTACGGTCCATGATGAGTTTCGTTGACCTACTCATCTCATTCTGGGGATATGCCCTAGAAACCGCAGCTTACCTTCTGAACAGAGTTCCAACTAAGTCGGTAGTGTCTACACCATATGAGATATGGAAAGGGAAGAAGCCTGATCTTAAGGTTGTTAAGATTTGGGGCTGCCCTGCCCATGTTAAAAGACACAACCCCGATAAGTTAGAATCAAGGACAGAGCGATGCAAATTTGTGGGATACCCCAAGGAAACTTGTGGGTATTATTTCTATCATCTTGAGGACCAAAAGGTCTTTGTAGCTAAGAGAGCAATGTTCCTTGAGAAGGAACACATTTTTGGCGGAGACAGTTGGAGAATGATAGAGTTGAGTGAGGTTGGAGAACCAAGCTCAAGCACCACTCTACAGCTCGAGTCTGTTCAGGTACCTAATACACAAGTTTCAACTTTACGCAGGTCTAATAGAGTATCCTATCCTCCTGAGAGATATGTGGGACATATTATAGGAGAGGATGTTGAGGATATTGATCCTCAGACCTACGAGGAGGCTATTATGAGTATAGACTCCGGGAAGTGGCAAGAAGTCATGAATTCTGAGATTGATTATATGTACTCCAATAAGGTTTGGAACCTAGTTGATGCACCCGAAGGTATTGTACCCATCGGTTGTAAGTGGATCTTTAAGAAAAAGATCAGAGTAGATGGAAAGGTAGAGACCTATAAAGCAAGGCTAGTGGCTAAGGGGTATCGTCAAAGGCAAGGTGTTGACTACGACGAAACCTTCTCACCCGTAGCAATGCTAAAATCCATCAAAATTCTATTGGCTATTGCAGCACACTATGATTATGAGATCTGGCAGATGGATGTGAAAACCGCATTCCTTAATGGGAACCTCAAGGAGGAGGTGTATATGATGCAACCTGAGGGATTCGTGTCTAAGAACTACCCAGATAAGGTGTGTAGGTTGCTTAGATCCATTTATGGACTAAAGCAAGCTTCCCGAAGTTGGAACATAAGATTTGATGAGGCAATCAGATCTTATGACTTCGTTAAGAACGAAGATGAGCCTTGTGTGTATAGGAAGGTAAGTGGGAGCGCTATCACCTTTTTGGTGTTATATGTGGATGACATCCTCATCATTGGGAACGACGTAGGAATGCTATCCACAGTAAAGGCTTGGTTATCTAGACACTTCTCCATGAAGGACTTAGGGGAAGCATCCTATATCTTGGGGGTTAGAATCTATAGAGATAGATCCAAGAGGATGCTTGGCTTGTCCCAGTCCAAGTACATAGAAACCATTGTCAAAAGGTTTGGCATGGAAAATTCCAAGAGAGGTCTCATACCGATGAGACATGGGATATCGCTTGCTACGAGTATGTCCCCAAAGACTCCAGAAGAAAGGGCAAACATGAATATGATACCTTATGCCTCAGCAATAGGGTCTATCATGTATGCCATGCTATGTACTAGGCCTGATATAGCGCATGCTCTGAGTGTCACGAGCAGGTATCAAGCGGATCCAGGCTTGGAGCATTGGAAAGTAGTAAAGTGTATCCTTAAGTACTTGAGAAGGACTAAGGATCTTTTACTAGTATATGGAGGTAATAGCCTTAAGGTTGAAGGCTACACTGACTCAAGTTTTCAGTCTGATGTAGATGATAGCAAGTCGAATTCAGGGTATGTGTAGACCTTGAATGGAGGAGTAGTGTGCTGGAAGAGTTCCAAGCAAAATACCACTGCTGACTCGACCACAAAGGCGGAGTACATTACTGCATCAGATGCAGCAAAGGAGGGAGTCTGGTTGAAGAAGTTCATTACAGATTTGGGAGTCGTGCCAGGTAGCGAGGAGCCGATCTCCCTATATTGCGACAACAACGGGGCGATTGCTCAAGCAAAGGAACCTAGGTCTCATCAGAAATCTAAGCATGTTCTGAGGAGGTTCCACCATATCAGAGAGATCGTAGCCCGAGGAGATGTAGAAGTGGAAAGAGTTCCACCCGAAGATAACATTGCAGATCCACTGACAAAGCCATTGTCTCAGATTATCTTTGAGCGTCACAGGGGTTTGATGGGGATCAGACACATAGGTGATTGGCATTAGGTCAAGTGGGAGATTGCTAGTCATAGGTGCCCAGCAAGTCAATCACGTGAGTGATGGCACGTGTGACTTGATATAGAATCTTTTTGCTTATTATATTTTGGCGTATATCACTTTATAACTATTGCATATGTGCATATATATATTGTGATGTCCTTGGATTTGTGCAATGGGAATCGGATCGTGATGAGATCACGATAATGAGATCGATTCACCTTTAAACACATATCCTAAATAATCCCGGTCATAGGTTACTCGAGAGGGACATCGTGATAACCGGATAGACTGGTGTGCTGTATACCCGTCCATATGATGGATGCAGCTGGTCTCATAGCTGCTCGTGTAGGGATACTAGGGATACAGTACAGGTGCTCATTGGATAATAAGTTCACTGATTGATCCGCTTACGGAATGCTGGATGGTTGATGATGCCTTATTGTCAGACAGCGATTCCGTAGTCCTAGTGGTGTATCTGGTCCTTAGACTTGAGACACCAAGGATGTCCTGTATGAGTGCTCCACTCTTTGATACTATACTTATAGGTTTGGCTGTCCCAGATCTAGTACACTGGTCATTGGGAGTGGTAGTCGACCTTACGAGGGCTATTGAGTGTCGATAGAGGATCATCCACTCTCGGCGTCATGAGAGGAATATCCCATGTGTTCTTGCTCAGACAAATCCCTGGCCAGGGTTATTCGGGTTGAGAGAGAAAGAGTTCTCTAGGAGAATCCAATTAGAGCGAGACTCGAGTAGAAACCGTATAGGTCTGACAATACCATGCTCGATATACGGTCTCTGGGATATTAGATGGATGAGAGTCTATAGGTACACGGTAACTGAGGACAAATAGGTCCAATGGATTAGATTCCCCTGTATCGTCTGGGGACTACGGCGTAGTGGCCTAGTACTTCCGTAGTCGATGAGTCAAGTGAATTATTACAGAGATAATAATTCACTGAGTTAGAAGGAGTTCTGACAGGTATGACTCACGGCCAACTTGATATTGGGCCTAGAGGGTCACACACATATGGTAGGCATTGCGATGAGTAGAGGTTCAGATATGAGATGTCCGACGGAGCCCTTGTCTTATTGGATGCAGATCCAATACCCACTAGGGGAGGACCCATTAGGGTTTGACAGGGATCTCTATAAATAGGAGGGATTCAGAGCCTCATAGGATAGAGCCTTTGCTTGCCTTTCCTATTCTCCTCTTCCTCTCCACCTCAGAGCAGGCCTGGAGTTTTGAGGAGCGTCGTCGCAACCCTACTGTGTGGATCACCGCTAGAGAGGAGGACGCTTGACCTCCTTCACCCTCTCCTAAGGATCTGCAAGGAAACATGGATATACGATCTCCCTAGGTAACACAACCTACTCTATACGCAGTTTTTAAGTTTCGCAGATTTTGCGCACCAATCTTCGCACGACGACGAACATCTCTTTGGGAATCGGGGATTTTGTTTTCTTGTTCTTCCGCTACGCATGTGATGTCGCCCCCAAGATTTCCCAACACGTGCGATGACCGCCGCTCGCCTCCCAGCCGCTGCCGCTCCACCTTGCTCTGCATCTAATCGAAACAGAGCACACTTGCTCTGCCCTAGTTTTCAGCCGCACCATAGCCGCGTGGGGTCCCTTGCTGCTGCTAGCTGTCGCCATCATCGTTGCTACTGCCAGCTACTGTGCAGATGCCCTTGACCAGACATCAGAAACAAGAACTGGGGATTACCGACTTGCAATCGTACGCAATGGCTACCGATAACTCAATGAAGGCACAAATGGAAGCGTTGGAATCCAGAATTGAAAATCGGCTACAAGAAACTCTTCATGATTTCAAAAAGAGCTTATTGGAGCACTTTAGCGGGTTTCAACAAGATGGGAGCTCAAGTTCTACACTGAACAGATCGGGAGATATAGGAAAAGGGCCTCAGGATGGTGACATACACTACCCATGTATCAGGGTAGAATTTGCACGATGGGAAGATGGGGATCCGACCAGTTGGATCTCTAGGGCGGAAAATTTTTTTCGTTTTCATAGAACCCCAAAAGAATCCAAGGTAGAAGTGGCCTCAATCCAGCTCGATGGAGATGCAATCCAGTGGTATGATTGGTCTGAATCTTGCCATGGAATTCCATCGTAGGAGCAATTTAAAAGAGGACTTCTTGTTCGCTTTGGCCCATCCGAATATGAGAATGTTGATGGCCAACTCACCTCGAAGTGATCAAGGAGGGCCGATCCCCTCGAAGCGATCAAGGAGGCCGATCCCTTCGAAGCGATCATTATCATCCCCATTTCTCCCCTTTCTCTTCTTCTTTTTTTACGATAAGACTTTAGGGTCTTATCATTTGGTATCAAAGCGACGATAAGACTTTAGAGTCTTATCATTTGGAATCAGAACCTATGATAAGATTTTAGGGTCTTATCATTTGGTATCAGAGCCTACGATAAGACTTTAGGGTCTTATCATTTGGTATCAGAGCAACGATGCTTGGCGCAGCCCGCTGCAGCCTTGCTTCTCTTCTTCCCTACCACCACTACAAGGCAACTCTTTCTTCACCGTTGTTGCTGTTTCCCCGGCCAGCAACCTTCGACCACCGCTCGACATCCTCGCTGCCCCATCTCGTTCAATAAAAAAAAAAAAGAAAAAAGAAAAGAAGAAACACAATAGGAAGAAGAAGCCATAGCCACCCCTGCGTCCCCTGCTTCCGGCCAGCCCACCCGCCGCTGCTGCTCTCCGGCCAGCACCTACCATCGCCCTGCTTCCCGGCCGGCGACCACCGCCGACGCTGTTCCCCGGCTAGGAGATGATGCTGCCAGCGTCCAACCGCAACCCTAGTCGGTTGCCGCAGCCCCTCGTTGCAACGGTTGCAGAAACAGAGTTTCTCTGTTACCGTAGCCTCTCGTCGATCGCCGCCACGCCTCGAGCGCCGTCACCTTCCAACCGACCCACCACCACTGCCAGCCACCATGCGGCGACCGCTGCTCGCCTCCCAACCGTAGCTCCCCCTGGCTCGGGTGAGAACGACCGCCGCCACTCCCCCTTGCTCTGCCCCCTTGTGATAGAGAAACAAGGTAATCCTCTTGCTGCTGCGAACGCCGGTTGCCACCGCTGTCGCCACTGCTGCCCAGCCAACGACGACGCCGCTCACCATCACCGCAGCTTCAACCCGGCTGCTCGGCGATTGCTTCCTTGGGTCACAGCAGTCACAACCGTCGCCTTTTAGCCTCGGTGCTCTCATCTTACACAGTGACAAAAATATAGGGCAGCAACTCTTCCTCCATCACAGCCACCGCAACGGTGAGTCCTTGCCGGCGCTGCCCCCAACCACACCACCATCACTGCCTCCCAGCCCTTAGCAGCAGTGATCCCTCCATGCAGCGACTACAACAAGTATCGTTGCCTCTCACCAACGCCTCCTTCCGCAGTGTGATAGAAATAGAGCAACGCTGCCTTCCATCTGTGCCGTCACAGCCATTGCAGCGGTGAGCCTTTGGCGGTGCTGCCCCAGCCGCACCACCATCGCTGCCTCCAAGCCCTCAGAAACAGCAATCCCTCTATGCAGCGACCGCAACAAGCATCGCTGCCTCCCACGCGACGACCGCAGCTACATCCCCGCATCCTCACAGCAACCCTTCATTCCCATAGTGTTGCCACCAACTGCGGCACAACAACAACACCGAATAGAGTAGTGATTGATGCCCTTGACCAACACCAAAAATAGGAGTTGCGATTAAAGATTTGCAGTCTTACGAAATGGCCACCGATAACTCAGTGAAAGCACAAATAGAAGCATTGGAAATTAGAATTGAGAACCGTTTACAAGAAGTACTTAATGATTTCAAAAAGGACTTACTAGGGAGCCTTAGTAAATTTCAACAAGGTGGGAGCTCAAGTTCTATGTTGCACAGATATGAAAATATAGGAAAAAGGCTCCAAGATTATGATACAAACTACTTACACATGAAGGTGGAATTTCCGAGATGGAAAGATAGGGATCTGACCAGTTGGATCAAAAAGGCAAAAAAAATTTTTCATTTTCACAGAACCCCAGAAGAATCCAAGGTAGAAGTGGCTTCAATCCAGCTCAAGGGAGATACACTCCAGTGGTATGATTGGTATGAAACTTTCCACGGAGTTCCTTCATGGGAACAGTTCAAAAGAGGGCTTCTTGTTCGCTTTAGCCCATCCGAATATGAGAATGTTGATTACCAGCTCGCCCAAATTCGTCAGACTTCTACAGTGTTAGAATATCAGAGTAGGTTTGAAAGATTATCAAATCAAGTTAAAGATTGGTCGGACTGACAACTTCTGGATACATTTATTGAAGGGCTTATTATAGAGATCCAGTGTGAAGTTAAGGCTCATCAACCCCGCACTATGATAGCTGCGATCTCATTTGTAAATCTACATGAGAAAAAAATTAGCAAGGAAATATCAGCAAGGGGTTTGCACTATGATGAAAAGTGGAGTATGGAGCACCAATGTAAACAAGGGCAACATCTAATGATTCAGCCAATTAGAGAGGAACCGAAAGCAGAAGTGTTAGACTCCGATCATGAAGGTGTGGAAACTAATGAAGATATTGAAGTCATCAAACATACAGTGCATGCATTGGCTAGCTATATTAACCCACAAACTATGAAAATCGGAGGAACTTTGAAGCATCAGCCTGTGACTATTTTGATTGATACAAGTAGCACTAATAATTTTATGGACAGGAAAGTTACAGCCCAATTAGTCCACCACATTGAAGGCTGTGACATATTCGAAGTAAAGATCACTGATGAATGGATTTTAACTTGTGATAGCAAAGGCTAGGAGTTTCTTGCAACGATTACTATATTGAAAGACTGACCTGTTCCTTACACTATCAAAAAGTGGAGACCATACTTACTTGATCAATAGGTTATGATGTGTTGCAGATAGCCTATGAGAAGTTCTGAAAGAGAAGCTCCCCGAGATTGATGTTGCTCAGCCTTGAGGACAAGGCTGATTTGAAGAGGGAGGAACTGTTAGGACCCTTTTTCTATGCTTTTGAATAATGTTTATTGAGTCTGTTTGGTCTAGTTGTCTATTGAGTCGGTTTGGTTCAGTTAGAGTCAAGTAGAGGTTTTTTAATATTTATTTATTATTAGAGTTCAAGTCCTGATGAACTCTGGGTGGAACTCTATAAATAGGGATGTAACTGCTTCTTTTCAATTATCTATGAAAAATATTATTCTATCTTTGGACAACCCTAGGAGGCCGATCCCCTCGAAGTGATCAAGGAGGGCCGATCCCCTCGAAGTTATCTAGGAGGGCCGATCCCCTCGAAGCGATCATTATCATCCCCATTTCTCCCCTTTCTCTTCTTTTTTTATGATAAGACTTTAGGGTCTTATCATTTGGTATCAGAGCGACAATAAGACTTTAGGATCTTATCATTTGGTATCAGAGCCTATGATAAGACTTTAGGGTCTTATCATTTGGTATCAGAGCCTATGATACCATTTGGTATCAGAGCAACGATCCTTGGCGCAGCCCGCCGCAGTCTTGCTTCCCTTCTTCCCCACCATCACCATTGTCGCTGTTTCCCCGGCCAGCGACCTTCGACCACCACTTGACCTTCTCACTGCCCCATCCTTATGGCCCCTTTGAGCAATCCGTGAGTTGCTCTGATACCAAATGATAAGACCCTAAAGTCTTATCGTAAAAAAGAAGAAGAGAAAGGGGATGATCGCTTCGAGGGGATCGGCCTCCTTGATCGCTTCGAGGGGATCGACCCTCCTTGATCACTTCGAGGGGATCGGCCCTCCTTGATCGTTTCGAGGGGATCGGCCTCCTAGGGTTTGTCAAAAGATAGAATAGTATGTTAGGATCGAGAGCACTAAGAGGGGGGGTGAATTAGTGCAGCGGTAAACTTTCTGCGATTAAAACGAAACTGCGTTCGAATGATAAAAACGATTTCTATGTAAAATCCGATTCTAAGAAAGATGATATTAAAGTTAATCTAGGCAGTTTGCAGCTATGATGAAAACTAGAATATAGGCGCAAACTGAAATCCGACGTTCGTACGAAGAAATTGATTTACGTCTAAATGCTGATTCGTAAATCACTTGATTAGGCAAGATGCAGTTTAAGCAAGAGTATGAAGGCAGTTTGTAGTTATGGTAAAGCTCAAAACATAAACGCAATCTGAAATATGATGATCGTACGAAAAAGGCAGATTTATGTCTAAACGTTGATTCGGAAAGTAAAAGGCTTGAAACCCGATCGTAAAAGCGTAGAAGGCAGTAAGCTTCAGAGGAGGTTTGCAGTAAAGATAATATGCTCAAAGTAAATGCAAACCGAGATTTAGAGTGGTTCGGTCAATCTTGACCTACTCCACTTTTAGCTTCCTCCACCAACGAGGTCACCGACGTCAACTAGAGGCCTTCCTTCAATATACGAAGGCCAACCACCCTTTTACAGTTTCACTCCTTTTGACGGGCTTAGGAGACAACCCTTACAGAAATTTTCTCCCCTCTCTTTACAACTCAAAACTTGAAGAATAGAGGGAGGAGAACTTTTGGCCTTTACAACAATTTTGAGCTCTAAGAATCACAGAAAGATGTCAAGATTTCGAGTGATAGTTCTTCCTTTCAGTGTTGAATGGGTGGGGTATTTATAGGCCCCAACCCAGTTCAAATTTGGAGCTCAAAACTGTCAATTCCCGAAATTTCGGGATCAGGCGGTTGCACCTCCTGACTGAAGCGGTTGCACCGCCTGGCAGAGCTCGAAGACTGAGCCTCTGGGCGGTGCCACCTCTGTCAGGGGCGGTTGCACCTCTCTGCCAGAGCTCGAAGACCGAGCTCAGGCGGTTGCACCGCCTGCTAGAGCTCGAAGACCGAGCTCAGGCGGTGCTACCTCCTGTCAGGAGAGGTTGCACCGCCCAGTCTCGCTTGGAGACTGAGCCCAGGCGGTTGCACCTCCTGGTTGGGGCGGTTGCACCGCCCAGTCTCCCTGGGAGACTTAGCCCAGGCGGTGCTACCTCCTGGCTTGGACGGTTGCACCTCCCACAGCAATCAAGGTCCGAATGGGTAGATCCATTCGGCCCAAATTGGGTCTTTCAGGGGCCCAATTGCCCCAAGATTAAGCTAATGGGATCACCTCCCATTTCCAACTTAATCATTGTGCTAACTACGATAAATTCTAAGACAATTTCTGCAGCTTGCTCCGGTGCGTCAATCGCTTCTTCCGACGAGTTTCCGGCGAACTTCCGTCGATCATCCGATGAACCCTCGGTGATTCTCTTGCGGAGTTCCGGCAAACTCCTGGACTTGCGACGATACACTTGGCGAGTTCCGATGAGCTTCTTTGGCAAGCTTATGGACATCTCGGATTTGTTCCCGCAGAACCTCCGACGATTGTCCGAACTTCCGTCGAGCTCTCGAACTCCCAACGTGATCATTGTCATGACTCCGGCGCAACTCCTGCTGCATGTCTTACTTTCATCGTAGTTAATCCTGCATATGTAAACAAAACTTCGATCGAGACAATTAATCCTAAGCAAGTAACCAAGTTGTCCGGCATGTCATTGGTCCCTCGACGCTTCGTCCGATTCTTCGGCGCATCGTCCTTTCCTGCGGCCTATTGCCCAATCGGCCAGTTGGCTCCGCAACTCCGATATCCTTGGCACAATACTCGCTCTTCTTGGCCCGATGCCCGAGTCCACGGCCCGAAGCCTTCTGTCGATACGTCGACCGATCCACTGGCCCGACGTCCAATCTTCTGACATGTTCCTCCGGCACAACATGATTTTTCTGCTTTAATTATCTCATCTTGATCGAGGCATCCTGCGTCACTCAAAACGCAGATTAAATCATAAACATATATCAAGTAGTTTCATCATCAAAATACGATATTCAACAATCTCCCCCTTTTTGATGATGACAACCACTTGATGACGGAGTTAAACTTAACTCCCAGAGTTTAAACAAACTCCCCCTATCAATATGCCATATTGATAAAACCTTGAATTCACACTGAATTCAAGTCATTGCAATATTCATCATGAATACTTGCAACACGTCATCATAAACTTATGCATAAACTTATGCATAACATCATACTTCTCCCCCTTTGTCATCAACAAAAAGGAGAAGTATCACAATCAAGCGTTTGTGATTGTTTCTTATCAAGGCTCATGATTCATTTGAAAAGATATAGCACAAAGAGCAACTTGAAACATTCTTATCAAGATCACATTTTAAAATATTCCAAGTATCAAGATATCAATATGACACTTCATTGAATTCTGAGAAATCAAAAGACAAGTTACACTTCATTTGAAGAATTTCTTTTTGATAAATGTAGGGAGCATAATGAACGATCTTGATTTATAAAGACCTTCATGTTATAATTATCAAGATCATGATTTTAATAATTATTTTCTTCAGCAAAGAATCACAAAAGCACTTTATTTTTGCATAAGAAATCTCATTGTATTATGATTTATAAATTCTTTCTCTACACATGAATCATAGGAGATATGTATGTGAAACAAATCTTTGCAAATAAAAACACTATCATTCATATTTCAAGATGGAATTTATAAGCAGGAATCATTTCATCAAATCCATTTCAGAAAAATATTTTTCATATAATAAGTGTATGTGAAAATCCGATTGTTAGGATACCAATTGTTAAGCGAATCCGAAAATGAAATTAACACTTTCATGCATTCGGACACATTTTTGCCATAGTTTTTCAAATACACTCATGAAAATAACACATGCTTATCATCAGCTTAAAATCTCATGCATAAAATTGTTAATCAAAATATTTAATTTCATCATTATGCATTTCTTCAAATCAAACATGATTTTTTTTTTAATCAAAATCGAGAAATAACAATGGAAATCAACGTAATACACATTATTACTTCTTAACCATGATTTCATATTTTCAATCAAGATCATTTTATTTGTTTATCATAAAATATGCAATATTATCATTTTCAAAATTACTTAGCATGATCATATATATATTTTTTTTAAAAATATGTAATTTTTAAGAAAATTAATTATAAACTAAAAGAGAAAATACATCATGAAAGCATCAAGTAATTTCAAAATAAATTAGGGGGATTTCGATTACCTCATCATTGAAAGCGATTAAGGCGTAGTTTGCCACCTCGCCTTTCTTGATTTTCTCCTCGTCTTCGGAAGAGCTCGATTCATCCCACTTTGTGTTCTTCTTCTTTGGCCTCTTCCTTTGTTCAAGTTTATTATTTATTTTAGATTTTTGTTTAATAAACTTATTAAGATTTAGTGTTCGAAGTTCAAGTTCATCATTGTCCTCATCACTTGAGTCATCGCTCAAGTGGTATTCATTTGTCCGGAGTTCCAAATCCTTCCTGTTCTTTGGAAGGTGATTTTGTTCATCATGTTCATCATGTGCATTATGCACCATTTCATATGTCATCAACGAACCAATTAGTTCTTCAAGTGGTAAGTTGTTTAGGTTTTTAGCTTCTTGTATTGCAGTTACTTTTGAATCCCACTTCTTAGAAAGAGAACGCAAAATCTTGTTTACGAGTTCAAAATCCGAAAAACATTTTCCAAGAGCTCTTAAACTATTGACGACATCCGTGAAACGGGTGTACATGTTGCCTATAGTCTCGCTTGGTTGCATTCGAAAAAGCTCAAAATCATGCAATAAAATGTTAACTTTCGAGTCTTTGACTCTACTAGTTCCCTCGTGTGTGATTTCAAGTGTTCGCCAAATGTCAAAAGCCGTTTCGCACGTAGAAATCCGATTGAACTCATTTTTGTCCAAAGCGCAAAATAAGGCATTCATAGTCTTTGCGTTTAAAGAAAAATACTTCTTCTCCAAATCCGACCATTCGTTCATCGGTTTAGAGGGAAGTTGAAAACTGTTTTCAATGATATTCCATAAATCTAAATTCATAGAAATCAAGAAAACTCTCATTCGAGTTTTCCAATAAGTGTAGTCCAATCCGTTAAACAACGGTGGACGAAAGACTGAAAAGCCCTCTTGAAAGCCATGAAGAGCCATTTCTCTCGGGTGTAAATCCGAAATGAGAAAAACCGGGCTTTGATACCAATTGTTAGGATCAAGAGCACTAAGAGGGGGGGGGGGGGAATTAGTGCAGCGGAAATCTTTCTGCGATTAATAAAAACTGCGTTCGTATGATAAAAGCGATTTTGGTGTGAAAGCCGATTCTAAGATTACTTTAACTTAAGATCAAGCGAGATGACGTTAAAGTAAATCTATGAAGGTAGTTTACAGTTATGATGGAAATCAGAATATAAGCGCAAACTGAAATACGACATTCGTACGACAAAAGCGATTTGCGTCTAAACGCCGATTCGGAAAGCACTGAACTTTGAAACATGTTCGTAAAAGCACAGAAGGTAGTAAGCTATTGAGGAGGTTTGCAGTAAAGATAAGATGCTCAAAGTAAATGCAAACCGAGATTTAGAGTGGTTCGATCAATCTTGACCTACTCCACTTTTGGCTTCCTCCACCGACGAGGTCACCAACGTCAACTAGAGGCCTTCCTTCAATAGGCAGAGGCCAACCACCCTTTTACAGTTTCACTCCTTTTGACGGGCTTAGGAGACAACCCTTACGGAATTTTCTCTCCTCTCTTTAAAGTTCAGAACTTGGAAGAAAAGAGGGAGAAGAACTTTTGGCCTTTACAATAATTTTGAACTCTAAAAATCACAGAACAAGATCAGGATTTCGGTGTATGTTCTGTGTTCTTTCAGTGCTGAATGGGTGGGGTATTTATAGGCCCCAACCCAGTTCAAATTTGGAGCTCAAAACTGTCAATTCCTGGAATTTCGGGATCAGGCGGTTGCACCTCCTGACTGGAGCGGTTGCACCACCTGGCAGAGCTCGAAGACTGAGCCTCTGGGCGGTGCCACCTCCTGTCAGGGGCGGTTGCACCGCCCAGTCTCGCTCGAAGACTGAGCCCAAGCGGTGCCACCGCCTGGCTGGAGCGGTTGCACCTCCCAGTCTCGCTCGGAGACTGAGCCCAAGCGGTGCAACCTCCTGCCTTGGGCGGTTCAACCGCCTGGCAGAAATCAGGGTTCGAATGGGTTGATCCATTCGGCCCAATTTGGGTTTTTCAGGGGCCCAATTGCCCCAAGATTAAGTTAATGGGATCACCTCCCATTTCCAACTTAATCATTGTGCTAACTACGATATTCCCTAAGACATTTACTGCAACTTGCTCCGGTGCGTCAATCGCTTCTTCCGGCGAGCTTCCGGTGAACTTCCGTCGATCATCCGATGAACCCTCGGTGATGCTCCTACGGACTTCCGGCAAACTCCTGGACTTGCGATGATCCACTTGGCGAGTTCCGACGAGCTTCTTTGGCAAGCTTATGGACTTCTCGGATTTGTTCCCGTAGAACCTCCGACGACTGTCCGAACTTCCGTCGAACTCCCAACGTGATCATTGTCTTGATTCCGGCGTAACTCCTACTGCATGTCTTACTTCTATCGTAGTTAATCCTATTAGGATCGGAGCGACACTAAGAGGGGTGGGTGAATTAGTGCAGCGGATTAAAACATTGGTTTCGACAAATCTTTCGAAAACTTCGTACGATAAAAGCAACATTTTCGTTTGAAACCGTTTCGATTGCGTTTTAACTTGAAGGGATAAGTAAGACAGAGACAAAGAAGCAGAGCATTAAAGTGCAAATGATTTGCAGTAATATAAATGACAATAAGTAAATGCAAACCAGAGATCACGCCGATTTTACAGTGGTTCGGTCAAATGACCTACATCAACTTGCAAGGCCCCTCTTCGATGAGGCTCCCACCTTCCACTAGCAAATCTCTTGAAGGGGAAGGGTAAATACTTCTCTTACAACTTTTTACAAGCGGTTCACTCTCTTACAGATTTTCAACAAGAAAGAAGGAGGTGAACACTAGCAAATTGAAAACAAGACTAGCAAAGACTTTTCTAAGAACTTTCTCTCAATCAATTGCTTCTCAAAAAGTTGTAATCTCAGCTGAGATTTGAGGGGTATTTATAGGCCTCAAGAGGATTCAAATTTCGGCTCCAAAATTTGAATTCTCTTTGGGTTCCCGATGCTGGCGGTGCCACCGCCTGTCAGTAGCGGTGCCACCACCTGTCAGTGTTAGACACTGACAGTGGATGGGTGGTGCCATCGCCCAGCTCTTGGGTGCTGGGCGGTGCAACTGCCCAGTCTGGCGGTGCCACCGCCAGACCCTTCGGTTCACTGGTTGGGCTTCAAATTTAGCCTAAACCAAGTCTAATTTCGGGCCTAGTTGGCTCCTAACCAGGATATAGGATTATCTCTTAATCCTAATCCTAATTACAAGTGAACTACATAACAAAAAAAATATCCTAAGCAAGTTTTCAACCGCGAACGTCGAGTCTTGTTCCGGCGAGCTTTCCGACGAACTTCTTCCGATGGACTCCCAGCAAGCTACCAAACTTGTGATGACTTTAACGAGTAGCCGAGCCTTCTCGGTGATCTCCGTGAACCTCCGACGATCTCTTCGGCGAACTTCCAAAAATTCCGACAGGTTCTCGATTTCTTCTCGGTTGTTTCCGACAACATCTCCGACGATTCTTCGGACTCTTAAACGTCCATCGAACTTGACTCCGGTATTCTTGCTTTGTGTTTTCTGGTTATCGTAGTTAATCCTACACACTTAACTCAATAATATGGATTAGATCAATTAACACATCAATTGATTTTATCATCAAAATTTGAGATTCAACAATCTCCCCCTTTTTGATTATGACAATCAATTGATGACGGAGTTAAACATAACTCCCCCTATCTATATGCCATATTATGAGAAGATAAAAACACTTGAATTCCATCCCATTGAATTCAAGCATAAACCGATAAGTTCTAACCGTAGAACTTATCGTTATTCTCATTAAGCATAAGTAAATGCGAAACTTCGATGAAAATCATTTTCAAGTCGAATGATAAGAGACAATTTTTACTACGACAGGAGATAAAGATTTTCAACATGAATTTCATGATATACATGTTAGACATGCTTTCAATATGATCAATCAATCTTGCTATATTCTCAAAGATTTTGCAAGGCATATAAGACATTCATATCACACAAGCTTTTGCAATTCATATAAGTCATGCTATTAAAATGGTACAAGTCATCACTTTTCTCCCCCTTTGTCATCAACAAAAAGGGAATGAGACTTGAAGCACATAATTTGTGATTATAACATCAGAAATTCAGTATTGATCATAAAAATTTTATCATTCAAAATTAAGTATGCTAAAATATTTACGCAGAGTTCATCTTAAAGGAAAATTCAGCATTCATCCATTTTATCAAATCTCTTCTTTCTATAAATAACAAAAATTGTAGATGTACAAGGAAGAGATTGTGATAAAAAAAAATTTCAATTAGTAACTCCAATAAGTCAAGATCATAATTCGAATACAAATCCATTCAAATTCAATTCGTCAACTTGAAACTCATAATCAAGTCATCAAAATCAATTTCGAGATTCACAAAATATCATAAAATCATTAATCTTGATCAGATGGGAGCGGTGTTTGACTTAAGATAGGATAAGATAATTTAACATGTCATTTAGAATTGAAAGAGAAGGATTAGATTCACGGAGGAACGGAGAGAGGATGAAAAACTTTACGGAAAATCTATTCAAACAAGTTTATTCTTAGGGACAATTTAACATACCTAATTCCCTTCTAATGAATTCAAATTGATCTTCATTCAAAGCTTTTGTAAATATATCTGCTAATTGATGCTTTGTGTCAATGAATTCTAGAACAATATCATTGTTAAGGACATGATCGCGTATGAAGTGATGCCTAACGTCGATGTGCTTAGTTCTAGAGTGCTGAATTGGATTTTTAGTAAGACATATGGCACTAGTATTATCACATTTTATGGGAATATTTTTAAAGTGAATTCCATAGTCTTCTAATGTATTTTTCATCCAAACAACTTGTGCACAGCATGCACTTGCAGCAATGTATTCGGCTTCCGTCGTAGATAGTGCAACTGAATTTTATTTCTTGGAAGTCCAAGAAACAAGTGCATGTCCTAAAAATTGGCATGTTCCGGATGTACTTTTTCTATCTATCCTGCATCCGCCAAAATCGGCATCTGCATAAGCTATTAAATCGAATTTTTCAGATTTTGGATACCACAATCCTAGATTTGGAGTTCCTTTAAGATACCTAAATATTCTTTTAACACTTTTAAGATGAGATAATTTAGGATTTGATTGAAACCTAATGCAAAGTCCTACACTAAACATAATATCCGGTCTAGTCGCGGTGAGGTAGAGTAGACTACCTATCATTCCCCTATATATTTTTTTATCGAAATTTTCACTATTTTCATCCATATCTAACTTAGTCGCAGTACTCATAGGGGTGTTTATTGCTTTTGAATTATCCATGTTAAATCATTTTAATAATTCTAATGTATATTTAGATTGGTTAAGAAATATACCATCCCTAAATTGTTTGATTTGTAATCCTGAAAAGAAAGTTAATTCACCCATTAAACTCATTTCAAATTCATGACTCATGCATTTGGCAAATGATTCACATAGTGATTCATCCGAAGAGCCAAAAAAAATATCGTAAACATAAATTTGCATAATAAGAAAATTATTTTTAAAATATTTAATAAACAATATAGTATTAACCTTGCCTTTGGTAAAATTATTTAAGATAAGAAAGGAACTAAGCCTTTCATACCAAGCTCTAGGAGCTTGTTTCAAGCCATATAGAGCCTTAGTCAATTTGAATATATGATTAGGAAGAAGAGAATTTTCAAATCCGGGAGGTTGTTTGACATATACTTCTTCAAAAATAAAACCATTCAAGAAGGCACTTTTGACATCCATTTGAAATAGTTTAAAATTATTACAACTAGCATAGGCAAGGAGCATCCTTATGGCTTCTAATCGAGCCACTGGAGCGAAGGTTTCTTCGTAATTGATACCTTTTTCTTGGTTGAAACCTTTGGCTACTAATCTAGCCTTGTTTCTAACCACGATACCATTTTCGTCTTGCTTGTTTCTAAAGACCCATTTAGTACTAATGACTAAATGGTCACTAGGTCTAGGAACAAGCTTCCATACCTTATTCCTCTCAAATTGATTCAATTCCTCTTGCATTGCAATAACCCAAAAATCATCTTTTATGGCCTCGTCAATGCATTTAGGTTCGATTTGAGAAAGGAAGGTAGCATTAGCACAAAAATTCTTGAAAAAGGAACGAGTTTGAACCCCTTTTGATGTATCTCCTATAATTAGCTCCTTTGGATGAGCATCTATATACTTCCATTCCTTAGGTAAGGACATTTCGGAAGAAGGTGCATCCAAGTTGCTATTTTGAGGAGGGGGTTCATTTAAATTCAAATTATCAAAACCAAGATCATCATCAAAATCATTTTTCTTTAAATTTAAAATTTCATTAAAAACTATATGAATAGACTCTTCTATTACTAAGGTTCTTTTGTTAAAAACTCGAAAAGCCTTAGAAACGGAAGAGTAACCAAGAAAGATGCATTCATCGGATTTAACATCAAATTTTCCTAAGGCATCCCTTTCATTCAAAATAAAGCATTTACAACCGAAAACTTTAAAATAGGAAATATTTGGTTTTTTGTTATTCCATAATTCATAGGGAGTTTTTGATAGAGATGGTCTTATTAGGACCCTATTCATGATGTAGCAAGCCGTATTTACGGCTTCGGCCCAAAAATACTTGGGTAGACTATGTTCATTTAACATCGTTCTTGCTATTTCTTGTAGGTTTCTATTTTTTCTTTCAACTACTCCATTTTGTTGGGGATTCCTCGGAGTAGAGAAGTTGTGATTGTATCCATTAACTTCACAAAAATTTTGAAAGTCACGGTTTTGAAATTCGCCACCGTGATCACTCCGAATTGATGAAATCATGAAACCTTTTTCGTTTTGAGTGAGTTTACAAAATTTAGAGAAACACTTGAAACAATCACTTTTGTGAGCTAAGAAATAGGTCCAAGTGTATCTAGTATAATCATCTACAAGTGTATCTAGTATAATCATTTAAACCGGAGAAGCACATTTCATTACTTAGTTCATCAAGGTTGATGGTGTAGACATTATTTTATTTTAATGCAATTATAGTTATGTTATGGTTTAGTTTTTCAATAATACACACATTTGATTCAAATCTAACGATATAACCTTTATCGCATAATTGACTAACACTCAAGAGATTATGTTTCAATCCATCAACTAGTAAGACATCATCAATAGAAAATTTTAATTTGTTACCTATGGTTCCCATGCTAATGATTTTGCCTTGGTTGTTGTCTCCGAAGGTGACGTACCCTTCTTCTTTGCTAGTGAGCATAGAGAAATGAGATGGATCTCCAGTCATATGTCTTGAGCATCCACTATCTAGATACCATCTCTTGCTCCTAGCTTGTGATGGTGTATGTTTCTACAAGAAGGGATTATTTTTAGGTACCCATTTTCTTTTGGGTGCCTTAAAAACTGATTTAACTTGTTCATCATATTGCATAGAATTGATCATGGTTCCTTTAGGAACCCAAATTAGTTTGTTCAGACTAATTTTCTTGAATAGACATTTATAAGTTTTATGTCCATGTTTGCAACAAAAGTTGCAATTGCTTTGGTGTCGAACATGTAAGACGGGGCCTTTAATGAAGGTGGTTGGATTTTGGTGAGGACTTCTCATAAATCCGATTCTACTTCTTTTAGGAACGTGACCCTTATTTGTAAGGATCATGTTCAAATATTTGCTACCCACCTCGAATTTCTTCAAGGTGTCCTTAAGTAGCAAGTTCTCCTTTTGGAGAGATTCTAGATCATGACATTTTATACATAGAGCTAAACTATCATGATATTCAGTTTTTAATTTATCGATATCACAAGTGAGACTATCATGCTCCTTTTTTAGCAATTTGTATTTTCTACTAATTGTCTTACATTCATCAAATAACTCATGGAAACCATTTAATAATTCATGATAAGGTAAATCTGCATCAATTAAATCTTTTACCTCTTCTCCGATGGCCATTAGGGCGTAATGAGCAACTTGCTCGGTGTTGGACTCCTCTTCTTCGGACGCGCTTGAATCATCCCATGTTGCCTTGAGCGCCTTCTTCTTTGATGTTCTCTTTTTGGCTTGAGGACAATCGTTCTTGTAGTGTCCCGGTTTTTTGCATTCATCGCAAATCACTTGGTCCTTCTTGTGTTCGAACTTATTTTTTGTATTATTTTTAAATTTATTCTTTCTTAAATATTTTTTAAATTTTTGAGTCAAAAGTGCAATGTCATTGTCACTGTCCTCATCACTTGATGTTCCTTTCAAGTGGTCTTCTTATGATGTGAGTGCCATATCCTTCCTGTTTTTTAGAAGGGGGTTCTCGAGCTCGTCATGAGCTTGACATGTCATTTCATAGGTCATTAGAGACCCAATAAGTTCTTCAAAAGGGAATGTTCTAAGGTCTTTAGCCTCTTGAATTGCCGTAACTTTTGGATCCCAACTTTTAGGGAGGGATCTTAAGATTTTAGTTACTAGTTCAAAGTTAGTAAAATCTTTACTAAGAGCTTTGAGTTCATTGATGACATCCATGAACCGGGTGTACATGTCTCCGATGGACTCACTTGGTTTCATTCGGAAAAGTTCGTAAGAGTGCACAAGGATGTTGATTTTGGACTCTTTCACTCGGCTAGTGCCTTCATGAGTGACCTCAAGAGTTCTCCAAATATCAAAAGCTGAATCACAAATTGAAACACGATTAAATTCATTTTTGTCTAGTGTACAAAACAAGGCATTCATAGCCTTTGCATTTAAAGCAAAAACCTTCTTCTCCGATTCATTCCATTCACTCATCGGAAGAGAAGATTTTTGAAATCCGTTTTCAACAATAGTCCAAAGCTCGAAATCCATAGAAATGAGGAAGATCCTCATACGAGTCTTCCAATAAGTATAATCCGACCCATTAAACAAAGGTGGACGTGTGATAGAATGACCCTCATGTATGCCGGAGTAAGCCATCTCTCTTGGGTATCAAACCAAATATGAGAGTGAGCATAGCTCTGATACCAATTGTTAGGATCGGAGCAGCACTAAGAGGGGGGGGTGAATTAGTGCAGCGAATTAAAACGTTGGTTTCAACAAATCCTTCGGAAACTTCGTACGATAAAAGCAACGTATTCATTTGAAACCATTTCGATTGCGTTTTAACTTGAAGGGATAAGTAAGACGGAGACAAAGAAGTAGATCATTAAAGTGCAAATGGTTTGCAGTAATATAAATGACAATAAGTAAATGCAAACCGGAGATCACGCCGATTTTACAGTGGTTCGGTCAAATGACCTACATCCACTTGCGAGGCCCCTCTTCGATGAGGCTCCCACCTTCCACTAGCAAATCTCTTGAAGGGGAAGGGTAAATACCCCTCTTACAACTTTTTACAAGCGGTTCACTCTCTTACAGATTTTCAGCAAGAAAGAAGGAGGTGAACACTAGCAAATTGAAAACAAGACTAGCAAAGACTTTTCTAAGACCTTTCTCTCAATCAATTGCTTCTCAAAAAGTTGTAATCTCAGCTGAGATTTGAGGGGTATTTATAGGCCTCAAGAGGATTCAAATTTGGGCTCCAAAATTTGAATTCTCTTTGGGTTCCCGATGTTGGCGGTGCCACCGCCTGTCAGTGGCAGACACTGACAGTGGACGGGCGGTGCCACCGCCCAACCAAGCGGTGCCACCGCCTAGCTCTCGGGTGCTGGGCGGTGCCACCGCCCAGCCCAAGCGGTGCCACTGCCTGGCTCTCGGGTGCTGGGCGGTGCCACCGCCAGACCCTTCAGTTCACTGGTTGGGTTTCAAATTTAGCCCAAACTAAGTCTAATTTCAGGCCCAGTTGGCCCCTAACCAGGATATAGGATTATCTCTTAATCCTAATCCTAATTACAAGTGAACTACATAACAAAAAAAACATCCTAAGCAAGTTTTCAACCGCGAACGTCGAGTTTTGTTCCGACGAGCTTTCCGACGAACTTCTTCCGACGGACTCCCAGTAAGCTCCCAAACTTGTGATGACTTTAACGAGTAGCCGAGCCTTCTCGGTGATCTCCGTGAACCTCCGACGATCTCTTCGGCGAACTTCTGAAAATTTTGACAAGTTCCCGATTTCTTCTCGGTTGGTTCCGGCAGCATCTCCGACGATTCTTCGGACTATTAAACGTCCATCGAACTTGACTCTGGTATTCTTGCTTTGTGTTTTTTGGTTATCATAGTTAATCTGATAAGACCCTAAAGTCTTATCGTAGGCTCTGATGCCAAATGATAAGACCCTAAAGTCTTATCGTAGGCTTTATACCAAATGATAAGACCCTAAAGTCTTATCGTAGGCTCTGATACCAAATGATAAGACCCTAAAGTCTTATCGTAGAACTTGAGCTCCCACCTTGTTGAAATTTACTAAGGCTCCCCAGTAAGTCCTTTTTGAAATCATTAAGTACTTCTTGTAATCGGTTCTCAATTCTAATTTCCAATGCTTCCATTTGTGCTTTCATTAAGTTATTGGTGGCCATTTCGTAAGACTGCAAATCTGTAATCTCAACTCCTATTTTTTGTGTCGGTCAAGGGCATCAACACTGTCGATGCGAAGTTGCCAAGGAGGTGGACGCCAAGGACAGTGTTGCGGTCGCTGCGTTGGAGGAAGAGTAGCTGCCTTGTTTTTATCGCTGCATGAGGTGAGAGCGCCGGGGTTGGAAGGCGATTGCATTGATGTGGCTGTAGCTGCTGCGACCCAAGGGGCGATCATCGAGCAACGGGGTTGAGGCTGTAGTGATAGCAACCTGTGATTGTGGCAGAATATGCTAAGTAAGGGGGAGGCGGCGTTGATGCGACCGAGGTTGAGAAGAGGAATCGATGTTGCGTGCGCTGCTGGGGTTGAGGCAAGGCAGCGTACTTGCTATTGTTGCTGCGTTCGCTGTTGGAGGGCGACTGCTGCAGAACGAGGGGTTGGTCGTTGGCCGGGAGCGACGACGGTGGTTACAATCGACGGCTACGGCAGCAGAGGGTGCCATTGTTTTTGTTGCTGCGTGGTGAGAAGGCTGCGGTGGCTGGCAGCACCGGTGGTCACTGGCCGGAGCGCAGCGTTGGCGGTGGAGAAAAAGGCAGCGAGCGTCGTCGCTGGCCGGGAAGTTGCGATGCTGGAGATGGGAAACAGGGTGCGAAACAGGGTGCTCTGTTTCTATCGCACCACAGCCGGAGCCGCTGGCGATGCTGGCAACGGCGGCGCAGTTGTGATCGTGCGGCCGAGAAGCAGCGGCAACGGTGGAGAAGGAGGAGTCGGCGGTGTCACGGTTGGGAACAAGGGCAACCAGTGAGTTGCCCTGTTTCTGGCACTACGGATGCAGAGCAAGGAGGATCGGCTGCTGGGAGGCGTGCGGCGGTCGTCGCACGGTGGCCCGCAGCAGTGATGGGTTGGCTGGTCGGCGATGGCGCTGGAGGGAAAGAGGAGTGCTGGAGGCGGCGCGGCTGGTGGAGGCGCGGCTGCGATCGACGAGGGGCTGCGGCAATAGAGGAACTCTGTTTCTGCAACCGTTGCAACGAGGGGCTGCGGCAACAGGCGGCTGCGGTTGCGACCCAAGGGGGGGGCACGGCTAGGGTTGCGGTGGAGAGGCAGCGGTGGTGGCGCGGCTGGGAGCAGCGTCACCAACGATCGCCGAGGAGAAGAGTCGAGCGGCTGCGCTGCGACGCAAGGGGAGGCGGGCGGCGGCAGTAGGGCTGGGATGGACGCTGGCAGCGTCGTCTCCTGGCCGGGGAACAGCGACGGTGGTGGTCACCGGCTGGGAACCGGGGCGATGGTGGGCGCTGGCCGGAGAGAAGCGACGGCCGGCGGGTGGGCTGGCCGGACACAGGGGAAGCAGGGGTGCTTCTTCTTCTCTCTTTCTTTCTTTCTTTCTTTCTTCGTATCTTCTTTTCCCTTTTTTTTTTTTTTTTTGATAGCTTTGTTGCAACGAGAACGCGAAGAATCGCTTCTCTGATACCAAATGATAAGACCCTAAAGTCTTATCGTAGGCTCTGATACCAAATGATAAGACCCTAAAGTCTTATCGTGGAAGAAAGAGGAGAAATGGAGAATGATAATGATCGCTTCGAGGGGATCGGCCCTCCTTGATCTCTTCGAGGGGATCGGCCCTCCTTGATCACTTCGAGGGGATCGACCCTCCTTGATCGCTTCGAGGGGATCGACCGGTTTGTCCAAAGACAGAATAGTATTTTTCATAGATTATTGAAAAGAAGCAGTTACATCCCTATTTATAGAGTTCCACCTAGAGTTCATCAGGACTTGAACTCTAATAATAAATAAATATTAAATAAACCTCTACCTGACTCTAACTGAACCAAACCGATTCAATAAACAACTGGACTAAATAGACTCAATAAACATTATTCAAAAGCTCATAAAAAGGTTCCTAACATAATCCTGCACACTTAACTCAATAATATGGATTAGATCAATTAACCCATCAATTGATTTTATCATCAAAATTTGAGATTCAACAAATCCTGCACATGTAAAACAAAACTTCGATCGAGACAATTAATCCTAAGCAATTAACTAAGTTGTCTGGCATGTCATTGGTCCCTCGACGCTTCGTCCGATTCTTCGGCGCATCGTCCTCTCCTGTAGCCTATTGCCCAATCGGCCAGTTGACTCCGCAACTCCGATATCCTTGGCACAATACCCGCTCTTCTTGGCCCGATGCCCGAGTCCACGGCCCGAAGCCTTCTGTCGATACGTCGACCGATCCACCGGCCCGACGTCCAATCTTCTGACATGTTCCTCCGGCATAACATGATTTTCCTGCTTTAATTGTCTCATCCTGATCAAAGCATCCTGTGTCACTCAAAACGCAGATTAAATCATAAACATATATCAAGTAGTTTCATCATCAAAATACGAGATTCAACAATTTTGATTTATAGAATGTCATTAAATATAGTTCTTAAAAATCCTCTAGACCAATGAATGAATATAATAATTTAGAGAAAAAATCGTTTTCATTAAATGCTAATGCTATGAACGATTTATATTATACTATAGACAAAAAATGAGTTTAATTATGTTTCTATATATGAAATTGCATAAGATATTTGGCACACACTTGAAGTTACTTATGAAGGCATAAGAAGAGTAAAAGAATCTAAAATTAATCTTTTGGTACATAGTTTTAAATTATTTCGAATGAAGCCAAAAGAAAATATTGGTGACATGTACACCCATTTTATGAATGTTGTCAATAGTTTGAAAGCTCTTAGTAAATGTTTTACTAATCTTGAACTTGTTAATAAAATTTCATGATATCTTCTAAAACTTGGGATCCAAAGGTAATTGCTATTTAATAAGCAAAAGACTTGAACAATTTTTCTCTTGAAGAACTCATAGGATCATTAATGACCTATGAAATGACTTGCAAGGCATATGACGAACATGAGAACAATCTTTCAAAGAACAGGAAGAATATTACACTTAGAACCAAAGAAGACCATTCAAGTGATGATAATGATATAGAAATTTTGACAAGAAAATTTAAAAAGTTCATGAAAAAAAATAAAACTAATTCTATAAAATAAGAATCTAAAAATAAACTTAAAAAGGATACAATCATTTGCCATGAATGCAAGAAGTTGGGGTACTTTAAAACTGAGTGTCCAAAATTGATGAAGAAGTTGTCAAAGAAGAAGAAAGCATTTAAGACAACTTGGGATGAATTAAGTGCATCAGAAGACAAAGAGCAAACCATTGAATAGGAGGTGGCAAACTATGCTTTGATGACTCTCAATGATGGGATATGTGACTCAACCGAAACCCCTTTACTTTATGATGAATTACTTAATATATTTCATGATTTATATGATGGATTTAAATTAGTTGGTAAGAAATATAAATTGCTAAAAAAGGATCATGTATGTTACTCTAATGAATTTGATAAATTGAAAAATGAGTATGGTAAATGCTTGTTAATACCTTGCAATAAATGTGAAGAGTTAGATTCATACAAAAAGAAAAAAAAATTATTACAATAAATATTAAAAAAATTAGTAAAAAATGATTAAACATGATTCTTTCTTATAAAGGTAATAGACATAGAAAAGAAGAAATCGACTTTGTGAGTAACACTCAACAAAAGCTAACTATGCTTGTTAAAGGACTCACATTACATGTTTCTTCTGAAGTTAAATATAATTTTTACAATAGATGTGGTCATTATGCTTATAAATATTCATTTAAAAAGTATGGAGAAATCCAGGCGTGCATAGTGGAAGAACATAAAACAAAAATCCTCAAATTTTCCAATTATGTATTCGTCGTTGTGCGAAGATTGGTGCGTAAAACCTGTGACATAGAAAACTATGTGTGAGATAGTTGTGTTACCTAGGGAGATCGTATATCCCTGAATCCCTATAGATCTATTGGAGAGGATGAAGGAGGTCAAGCGTCCTCCTCTCTAGCAATGATCCACATAGTAGGGCTACGATGATGCTCCTAAAATCTCTACGCCTACTATCTAAGGAGGAGAAGGGGAGAGGAGAATAGGAGGTGACTACTAAAAAGCCTCAGCTTATGGGTCTTTCCTATTTATAGAGGCCCCTAGTTAACCCTAATGGATCCTACCCTATTGGGTACTGAATTTTCATCCAATTACCTAAGCCTCTTAGATTAGTGGGTCTCTATCCAATAATTTCTTATTAGCTCTTATTGCTTCTCATCCATGGGATCCAATAATTCAGAGGCTCATTGGATATCCAATAAGATATGGGCTCCAATGGATATCTCAAATCCAAACCTCTACTCGTCATAACACCTACTATATATGTCTGACCCTCTTGGCTCAATATTGATATGGCCATAAGTCATACTTGTTAGAACTCCTTCTAGCTCAGTGAATTATTATCTCCATAATAATTCACTTGACTCATCGATTGCGGATGTACTGGGTGCTAGTCATAGGTGCCCTGCAAGCATGTGTGACTTGACATGTAGTTTTTTTATTTATTATTATTATTTAATATTTTATCACTTTATATTGTCTGTTGCTTGAATATATTGTGATGTACATGGATCTATGCAATGAGAATCAGATCGTGATGAGATCATAATAATGAGACTAATCTGCCTTAAAACACAGATCCTAAATAATTTTGATTATAGGTTACTCGAGAGGGACATCGAGATAACCAAACAGACTGGTGTGCTATATATCCATCTATATGATGGATGTAGGTGGTCTCATAACTTCTCATGTGGGGATAATATGGATACAGTACAGGTGCTCATTGAAGAATGAGTTCACTTATTGATCCTCTTACGAAATGTTGGATAGTTGATGATGCCTTATTATAAGACAGTGATTCCATAGTCCCAATAGTATATCTGGTCCTTAGACTAGAGACACAAAATATGTCCTATATGAGTACTCCACTCTTTGATACCAAACTTATAGGTTTGGAGGTTCCAAATCTAGCACAACCGGTCATCGGGAGTAGTAGTCAATCTTACGAGGACTATTGAGTGTCGATAGAGGATCATCTGCTTTCGGTGTCATGAGAGGAATATCCCATATATTCTTACTCAGACAAATCCCTAGCCAAGGTCATTCGGATTGAGAGAGAAAGAATTCTCCGAGAGAATCCGATTAAAGCGAGACTTGAGTAGAAACCGTATAGGTCTGACAGCACCATGCTCAGTATATGGTCTCTATGATATTAGATGGATGAGGGACTATAAGTATATGGTAACTGAGGATAGACATATCCAATGGATTGGATTCCCTTGGATCATTTGGGGACTACGGCGTAGTAGCATAGTACGTCCGTAGTCGATAAGTCGAGTGAATTATTATGGAGATAATAATTCACTAGGCCAGAAGGAGTTCTGATAGGTATGACTCATGGCCAGCTCGATATTGGGCCTAGAGGGTCATACACATAGTAGGCATTGCGATGATCAGAGGTTCGACTATGAGATATCCGTCGGAGCCCCTACCTTCTTGGATATCCAATAAGCCCCTGAATTATTGGATCCTATGGATAAGATCCAATAAGATCCAATGAGAGATTATTGGATAGAGATCTATTAATCTAAGAGGCTTGGGTAATTGGATGAGATTCAATACCCAATAGGGCAGGATCCATTAGGGTTATATTATAGGGGACCTCTATAAATAGAAGGGAACCAATGGTTCATAGGCTAGAGCCTCTCTGGGTTGCCATCTCCTTTTCTTCTCCCTTTCTCCTCCTCAAATAGTAGGCTTGGAGTTTTGAGGAGCATCATCGCAGCCCTGCTTTGTGGATCACCGCTAGAGAAGAAGATGCTTGACCTCCTTTACCCTCTCCTATAGATCTATAAGGATTTAGGGATACACGATCTCCCTAGGTAACATAATCTATATACGTAGTTTTAAGTTTCACGAATTTTGTGCACCAATCTTTGCACGACGATGAACACATCTTTGAAAATTTTGGGGATTTTATTTTAATGTTCTTCCACTACGCATGTGATGTCGCCCCCAAGATTTTTCTATAGTAGTATCAAAGCTAGGTTGTTCATACAAAGATTGGTTTTGTACTATGTGTGTTATGTTTTGGAGAAGCTTTTGACGTCAAAATCAATGACGCAAAAGCGAGAAAGGGCAGCAACTATTGCTGCCTTTGCACCCTCCCAGATGGTAGCTTACATTTGCATGCTTATAGCCACTTGCAACGATAGCCTCAGGCAGGCAGCATAGTGTCGGCGCAAGCGCAGACACAAACGCAACAACTATTATTGTGTGCAGGTGCTGTGCCTACAGTAGCAAGCTGGCGACCTGCTTGCAGCAAGCTTGCGGCCGGCGTGGGCTAGCAGCCTGTGGGTGCCCCACACAGCGCCTGCAGTGGTAGCATAGCCCGTGGGCAACCTACTCACAAGGGCGAGTTGCTCGAGGGCAAGCCGCCTGTGGGGTTAGAGCTCGCCCATAGCGACGCTTGCGGGCATTGCCCCCGCAATGGGCGGTGCCCCCCCATCGCAAAGGCTGCCGCTGGTAGGGTGGCAGCAACCACAAAGCAGAGGAAGGGGAGGGTAGTAGGGTTTTTTTTTTTTGCAAAAAGATAATTTTACCCCTATGAATTGAGAAATTTTAATTTTGTCCATTTCTATCTAAATCACCAAAATACCCCTCATAATTCAGAAAATTTCCTATGTCCTCGATTTCAAAAAATATTAATTAATTAAAGGTTTAATTGATTATTATTATTATTATTATCTAGTAGTCCTACATGATAATGATGTGTACATGTGATGTTTGATGTGGACGGATGATCATGGACCATGTGATGTATGTACTTGTGATTATTATTATTAGGGCCTACGAGCCTCCATTTTATTTCTTGTTTATTATTGGGCCTGCATGCCTATGATTAAGTTGTATCACACGAGGAGGTGCAACGGGAGCGTGGAAGTGATAGCGGGACCTATGAGGCCAAGACAAACAATTGTAATGCATGGAGATGCCGACGAAACAGAAAAGGACGAGATGGGCGATCACAAGGCATGGAGATGCACCGTTACACCCATAGATCTTGATGTGAGTTATTAGGCCCACTAGCTCAGACCTGATCATATTAGGCTGTGGTCTACGACCATCTGGTGTGATTACTCATGTGATGTGTGATTGTTTGCACACCTACTATATATATATATATATATATATATATATATATATATATATATATATATATATATATATATATATATATATTTGCACGTGATATAGATATCTATTAAATATGTATCTGTATGACATGTCACATTAGGAGACTAAATCAAAATCTCATCTCTCGATAATATTAAGTCGGTAAACGTGAAGCAATTAGATTGACCCACATGGCCTTCCATCGTTATAGGTAGAGACCAATTCTTGATGTAGGTTGAGTTGGTCGAATCCCTCGAGACTCACATATATCGTGATTCGCTATCTTTCCTATGAGATAGAGATGTCACCGGTGACCTGAGGACATGGTATGCTTAGTCAAGTCTCTCGAGGGTATATCATCGAATCAGACTCATATTGTAATGATTGTGTTGACTTAACCGAACATCATGGTTGATCGAGTCCCTCGAGACCATAGTGGTTTGGAGGTCGAACAAGACGGAAATCACAAGGAGTTGTGATCGGTAAGAGTTGCTTACCTTTTCGGCTTAGTGTGATTGGTCGAGTCCCTCGAGATTATACTAAGATGTTGATTGGATCCCAATCCCCACTAGAAGTCTGCCGAAGACTTCTGTTTCACGTGCTGAGGGTGTCACGTGACTCACTAGTAAAATAGTGGGTGTAGACTAAGATAAAAGTCCATATATTGATTGTTTATTATTCTACAAAATCTGTATGTTATTTATTTATGCTGCATCTTTATTTTCAGAAAAAATCACTTTCAAATTCCTTACATGGCATACTTGATATCAACCACTTCACTGGTCCAAATTATATGGATTGGCTTCGAAACTTGATAATTGTTCTCACGGCGGAGAAAATCGTATATGTCCTTGATATAGTGATGCCTACGCCCGAAGAAGGGGTAAGTTGTCACGCCCCTCAAAATATCGATAATATTAAAATTCAAGAAAACAAATCAATCCAGGATCCAAACTAACATTTGAAGTCACTAAGAAAACATTCAGATCAAAATTTCACCTCTATAATCTATAAATTTATAAACCCTGTGTAGTTCATAAACATACAACACATCGCTCGATGATTCATAAAATTTGAACCCAACTCACCAAAATAATAACCATAGCATAAATTCACAAGTGTGGGAGTCTGTACAATCATAAAACCAACGTTTACCATAAGTTCATATCGTTACACGAATTAAACTTAACATTCCAGAATCTTAAACATGAGAGGTCCTTTAAACTTATACAAAATCCACAAGTTTAGATTCATCGTCAACATTCCATTAGATGCAGAGTGTGCTTATACAACAAAAACATATATACTAATAAAGATCTGCCCAAAATCTTTTAGCTTCCCACTGCCTCAGCCCAATCTTAACATTTAAGCAAGCGACAAGCTATCCTAAAAAATTTATACAACAACGGGGTGAGCATATAAAGCTCAGCAAGTGACTAACATATCCATGTCAAAAGAGGACTGTTTCCAAAGAGATAAAGTTTCAAAATGCAAGGCAGAATATAAGAATTCATAGACGTAATATCATTAGGTGCAGAATCACAATTGTCACTTCAATCAAACATATTTGGTTCAAAACAGATGGGGCATAGAGTAATTGGAGCATATCAGCAACGAATGAAATGTTTTGGAGCATATCAATAACAAATGAAATATTTCGGAGCTTATCAATGGCGTATGAAATGTTTCGGAGCATATCAACGGTGTATGGAACATTTTGAAGTATATCAACAATGAATGAAACACTTCGAAGCTTATCAATAGCGTATGAAATGTTCCGGAGCATATCAACGGCATATGGAACATTTCGAAGCATATTAATAATGAATGAAACATTTCAGAGCTTATCAATGGCGTATGAAATGTTCCGGAGCATATCAACGGCATATGGAACATTTCGAAGCATATCAACGATGAATGAAACATTTCGGAGCATATAAATAATAAATGAAATGTTTCGGAGCTTATCAGTGGCGTATGAAATGTTCCGGAGCATATCAATGGCGTATGGAACATTTCGGAGCATATCAATAACAAATACCAAACAGAAGCTCAAACGTCATCTTTGACGTTGCATTCATATCATTCTTATCCAAAGCATGTACAGAAACACATAACCAAAGCTCTGGATATAATATCAAACATATAGAAGGTGTAGTGGGACCACAGACAGAATGTGATTCATCTATTTCTGAATGACCACCAGACAGAAGTCTCCCACGTTTGGGAGCTCCATCCACCCATGTCTAGGTGAAGTCAGAGGGGGCCGATAGAGCATCGCAGGCTCTATGCATAACTCCCTTTACCATTTCTGGCAAAGGTTCACATTATCCCACAACACCAGAGTACAAAAGGCAGTATGAACAATAAATAGCATATATCGGAAGTATAGGCGGAGCAACAAAATGTACATGTGCCTTTACGAGTCAATACAATGCAAGCAATAATCTCTCACAAATGTATTCAGATTGGAATGAAATGAAAGCAAAAGTATAAACAGATTCCAAGCAATCATATATGGCTCAATTCAAATAAGAAGGTTAGATGAATTTAATATCTAAAGGAATGAAACTAGAATAGGCACATATCGAAAACAAATGTGGAACAATGGGATATACATGTGCCTATATGTGTCAATGCGATATAGCTTAAAAGATACACAAAATGTTTCAAGAATGTAAATAATTTGTAGACAAGATCAACCCAGAATTCAAGCACCAACATAAGCCTCAATTGATTGAAGGGGACTGAATGGAATCTATTTCCAAACAAATGAAACAGAATATGCGAAATCGACCAAAGCTTGATTTCTGACAGAATTCAAGAGGAATATTGAATAAATACTTCAGATTATCAATTATGCTCCAATACTCTTAGGAATGCTACTGTTTAAAGATATATCAATCTATTTTCTGATGAAATAAGTTTCATACGAATCAAGGTTTCCAGCAAGGAGTTACCATTGATTTAGTGACCGAAGGTCAAAAACTAAATCACTGTTTTACAGAATCCATAGGGCGGAATCAACAGATAGCAGAATAGGAATTTGAATTCCAAATTTTTCAATCTATGTGTCAAAAGAAAGGTCTATGAGTTTAGTTTCAAACGAAGTTAGTTTGGTACAAATCAGAATTTCTAACAGGGACTTATAGGTATTTTAGTATCAAAAGGTCAGAAATTTTGATCCCTGTTCTGCAGCATCTATAGGCTCATTTGAAACAGACGTTTGGTTAAGTATTCGATGTCCAAAATCTACAAAATCAGTGTCAAAAGAAAGATATAAGAGTCTAATTTTAAACAAGCTAGGTTCTGCTTGAATTCACATTTGTTACTAAAAATTATAGCTGAAACAGTATATAGGGGTCAGTTTACCAAAATAATTTCAGATCCTTAGTTTTATGTCCAAAGAGAGAAATATTAGGTTCTAAGCATAAATCATTCATAATCAATATAGGAACATAGACTAATACTTCTATAGGATGGGGTTAGAACACTTGCCTTTGAGAATTATGACCCTAAATGAGAAGATTTGAGCAAGAAACCTCAAAGCCCCAATTTTTTTTCTTCTTCCTCTTCCCCCTTTTTCTTCTCTTCTTCTTTCTTTCTTTCTCCTGTTCTTCCACGCAGCTGCCTTTTCTGGTTCCTTATGAACGAAGGTAGAGAGGTTTAAATGGTGGGATTTGTATTTTTGTGCCTTTTGCAGTTTAGTCCTTGAATTATTATATTTACGATTAGGTCCTTAGAGTTTACATATAGGTCCTCAGATTTTTTTTTTTCTTTTTGAACAAATCCCCCAAATCTTATGAATAAGTTCTCAGATTCATATTTTGACTCTTTTATCAAATTTAAAATAGATACTTATATTACAACTAGAAACTTATACGAATATTCAGAAACGAGGGATGTTACACTCTCCCCCCTTAAAAGAAAATTTTAGTCCTCTAAATTTATCATACCTCTATCGATGAAAAGATGGGGATACACCTTTTTCATTTCCTCCTCTAGCTCCCAGATTATTTCCTCTCCAGAATGATGTCTCCAAATTACTTGAACCAGAGGGATGACCCGATTCCTCAGGATCTTTTCCTTCTTATCAACAATCTGAGTGGGCTCTTCCACATAAGATAAATCTTTATCGATATCTATCAGCTCATACTTAATGATATGAGAAGGATCAGGTATATACTCTCTAATCATCGAAACATGAAATACATTATGGATAAGGCACAACGATGGTGGTAAGGCAATCCTGTAAGCGACAGAACCAACTCAATCTTGGGCTTAACTTTCCTTTAGGATTTGGTTCTTGATATCTGGTTTATTAGGTACACATACTCTATCCCCAAATCTCATTAGGCCATCCTTTGAAACTTGAAATTTTGGCTTCAATTCCTTTTCTACTTCATTCCTCAAGTAGATTAAACGTGGATCTCGTAATTGTCCTTCCTTAATTTGTTGAATAAGATCAGATTGCACCTGAATGGAGGCCATCAATATCATTGAGTCTTGCTCTTTCCTCATAGCATTCAAATCAAAATTTTCTTCTAATAACTTTCATTGCTTCACGACCAGACTAGCCATAAAACATGTAGATTTTATACTAAGAGCATCAGCTACCACATTGGCTTTGCCCGGGTGATAATGGATGGTATAATCATAATCCTTTAGAAGTTCTATCCATCTTCGTTGCCTCATGTTTAAGTCTTTCTGAGTGAAAATATATTTCAAACTCTTGTGATCAGTCAAAATTTCAAATTGCCGACCATACAAATAATGTCTCCAAATCTTTAGAGCAAAAACAATTGCTGTCAATTCTAAATCATGAGTTGGATAATTCAGTTCATAACCTTTTAGTTGTCTAGAAGCATAAGCAATCACTCTCCCTTCCTGCATTAAAACACATCCGAGGCCCTTTCTTGAAGCATCAGTATAAACTATAAATCCCTCACTACTACTTGGAATAGTGAGAATAGGAGCACTAGTCAATCTTTTTTTTAACTCTTGAAAACTTTGCTCACAATCATCACCCCATACAAATTTCACATTCTTTTTAGTGAGTTTGGTGAGAGGTTGAGCGATTCGAGAAAATCCCTCCATAAATCTCCTGTAATAACCTGCCATGCCCAAGAAGCTTCTAATTTCTGTTACATTTGCTGGTACTTCCCATTCAACTACAGCTTCTATTTTCTTTGGATCAATAGATATACCCTTCCCTGAAATCACATGGCCTAAGAAAGCAACTTCATTCAACCACAATTCACATTTGCTGAACTTTGCATACAACTTCTTTTCTCTTAGTATAGACAATACATTTCTCAAGTGTTCCTCATGCTCCTGATTACTCTTTGAATACACCAATATGTCATCAATAAATACAATTACATAGCCATCCAAGAGCGGTTGAAATATCCTATTCATTAGTTCCATAAAAGCTGCAGGGGCATTAGTCAAACCAAAATGCATCACAAAAAATTCATAATAACCATATCGAGTTTTGAAAGTTGTTTTAGGAATATCCACCTCCTTGATCTTCAACTGATAGTAACCTGACCTCAGGTCAATCTTAGAGAATACTTGTGCACCCTGTAGTTGATCAAACAAATCATCAATTCTGGGTATGGGATACTTGTTTTTGATGGTCACCTGATTCAACAGTCTATAATCAATACAAAGCCTCAATGTTCCATCCATCTTTTTAACTAACACCGAAGCACCCCATGATGAAATATTAAGCCAAATAAAATCCTTATTTAATAATCCTTGTAGTTGCTTTTCTAATTCCACTTACTCAAATGATGTCATTCTATAGAGAGGCTTAGATATTGGGATTGTCCCAAAGGCCAAATCAAAAGCAAAGTCACGTTTTGGAGGTAATTCAGGCAAATCATCCTAGGATACATTAGACAAGGAGATAAATCATGTCCAATACTTTCAAAATAAAAGATGGGCTGATCTAATATGCAAAAAGTGATCATTAGTTATATAAGAATCCATACTGGTATGATAAGAAGATAGCCAATTCATACCAAGTATAATATCAAAACTCCAAATCTCTAGGAGAACTAAATCAGTAAAAAGTTCAAGTTCTCTAGTAAGAATCAAACAAGAGGACCAGATTCAAGTCCGTTATCAAAGAATCTCCAATGATCGTATTTACATATAGCACATAATGCAGTGGTCTAGATTGAATACCCAAGTGATAAGCAAAATATTACGAATCAAATCGTAGATGGGACCCATGGTTAAACAAATATTTGCATTCTTTCATAAACATGCATAATACCTTCAACCACTAATTCAGAAGTTTTTAGAATCATATTCAGTGATAGCATACACTCTAACATGGGCTGATGATTTAAGAGGCAGTGACTCTTTCTTCTTGTACAAAGGGCAGTCTTTTATTTTATGATCCAACTTTCTACAAACAAAATAGACTCCAATCACCCGAAAACATAAATTTGTTTCATAATTTAACTTGTAATTAACACATGATTGGGTCTTTTGTGGTGACTTCCCATTTCAAATTCAAATGTCTTGACCCTCTTGTTATTACTTTCTGATTCGTTTCCAATCATATTTTTATTAGTAAACTTGTCCTTATCATTCTTGCCACTGATCTCCAAAAATTTCCAAAAATTCTTTTCATTGTTGCCATTAATGATCAGCCTCTACTTCTAATATAAGGTGGCAAAAGAAATCTTTTGATCATCAAAATAATTTTGTACATCAAATATCTTCTCTGTTTGCATCATCCGTTTTTCTACCACTAATGAAATTAGGTCCGCCATGCTTTCATTGCACTACTCTGATTTAGTATCCCCGATCAATCCTTTCATTCCCCTTAATTAATCAGAAACAAATGAAATAGGAGGACCAAATGTCCTCGTCATCCCAGATTCCTAATATACATCAAAGAAAATTTCCACCAATCACTATAGTTCATTAGACCTCAATATATTTTGCACGTCAACTTATCAAATATTTTAGTGACCCTCAAACCATGCTTTGATACCACCTCTGTCACGCCCCTCAAAATATCGATAATATTAAAATTCAAGAAAACAAATCAATCCAGGATCCAAACTAACATTTGAGGTCACTAAGAAAATATTCAGATCAAAATTTCACCTCTATAATCTATAAATTTATAAACCTTGTGTAGTTCATAAACATACAACACATCGCTCGATGATTCATAAAATTTGAACCCAACTCACCAAAATAATAACCATAGTATAAATTCACAAGTGTGGGAGTCTGTACAATCATAAAACCAACGTTTACCATAAGTTCATATTGTTACACGAATTAAACATAACATTCCAAAATCTTAAACATGAGAGGTCCTTTAAACTTATACAAAATCCACAAGTTTAGATTCATCGTCAATATTCCATTAGATGCAGAGTGTGCTTATACAACAAAAACATATATACTAAGCAAGCGATAAGCTATCTTGAAAAATTTATACAACAACGGGGTGAGCATATAAAGCTAAGCAAGTGACTAACATATCCATGTCAAAAGAGGACTATTTCCAAAGATATAAAGTTTCAAAATGCAAGGCAGAATATAAGAATTCATAGACGTAATATCATTAGGTGCAGAATCACAATTGTCACTTCAATCAAACATATTTGGTTCATAACAGATGGGGTATAGAGTAATTGGAGCATATCAGCAACGAATGAAACGTTTTGGAGCATATCAAAAACAAATGAAACATTTCGGAGCTTATCAATGACGTATGAAATGTTCCGGAGCATATCAACGGCGTATGGAACATTTCGAAGCATATCAACAATGAATGAAACATTTCGGAGCTTATCAATGGCGTATGAAATGTTCCGAAGCATATCAACGGCATATGGAACATTTTGAAGCATATCAATAATGAATGAAACATTTCAGAGCTTATCAATGGCGTATGAAATGTTCCGGAGCATATCAACGGCATATGGAACATTTCGAAGCATATCAACAATGAATGAAACATTTCGGAGCATATAAATAACAAATGAATTGTTTCGGAGCTTATCAGTGGCGTATGAAATGTTTCGGAGCATATCAATGGCGTATGGAACATTTCGGAGCATATCAATAACAAATACCAAACAGAAGCTCAAACGTCATCTTTGACGTTGCATTCATATCATTCTTATCCAAAGCATATACAGAAACACATAACCAAAGCTCTGGATATAATATCAAACATACAGAAGGTGTAGTGGGACCACAGATAGAATGTGATTCATCCATTTCTGAATGACCGCCAGACAAAAGTCTCTCACGTCTGGGAGCTCCATCCACCCACGTCTAGGTGAAGTCAGAGGGGGCCGGCAGAGCATCGCAGGCTCTATGCATAACTTCCTTTACCATTTCTGGCAAAGGTTCACATTATCCCACAATACCAGAGTACAAAAGGCAGTATGAACAATAAATAGCATATATCGGAAGCACACGCGGAACAACAAAATGTACATGTGCCTTTACGAGTTAATACGATGCAAGCAACAATCTCTCACAAATGTATTCAGATTGGAATGAAATGAAAGCAAAAGTATAAACAGATTCCAAGCAATCATATATGGCTCAATTCAAATAAGAAGGTTAGATGAATTCAATATCTAAAGGAATGAAACTAGAATAGGCACATATCGAAAGCAAATGTGGAACAATGGGATATACATGTGCCTATATGTGTCAATGCGATATAGCTTAAAAGTTACACAAAATGTTTCAAGAATATAAATAATTTATAGACAAGATCAAACCAGAATTCAAGCACCAACATAAGCCTCAATTGAGTGAAGGGGACTGAATGGAATCTATTTCCAAACAAATGAAACAGAATACGCGAAATTGACCAAAGCTCGATTTCTGACAGAATTCAAGAGGCATATTGAATAAATACTTCAGATTATCAATTATGCTCCAATACCCTTAGAAAAGCTAATGTTGAAAGATATATCAATCTATTTTCTATTGAAATAAGTTTCATACGAATCAAGGTTTCCAGCAAGGAGTTACCATTGATTTAGTGACCGAAGGTCAAAAACTAAATCACTGTTTTGTAGAATCCATAGGGCGGAATCAACAGATAGCAGAATAGGCATTTGAATTCCAAATTTTTTAATCTGTGTGTCAAAAGAAAGGTCTACGAGTCTAGTTTCAAACGAAGTTAGTTTGGTACAAATCCGAATTTCCATCAGGGACTTATAGGTATTTTAGTATCGAAAGGTCAGAAATTTTGATCCCTGTTCTGCAGCATCTATAGGCTCATTTGAAACAGACGTTTGGGTAAGTATTCGATGTCCAAAATCTACAAAATCAGTGTCAAAAGAAAGATATAAGAGTTTAATTTTAAAGAGCTAGGTCCTACCTGAATTCACTTTTGGTATTAAAAATTATAGCTGAAAAAGTGTATAAGGGTCAGTTTATCGAAAAAATTTCAGATCCTTGGTTTTATGTCCAAAGAGAGAAATATCAGGTTCTAAGCATAAATAATTCATAATCAATATAGGAACAGAGACTAATACTTCTATAGGATGGGGTTAGAACACTTACCTTTGAAACTTATGACCCTAAATGAGAAGATTTGAGCAAGAAACCTCAAAGCCCCAATTTTTTTTCTTCTTCTTCTTCCCCCTTTTTCTTCTCTTCTTCTTTCTTTCTTTCTCCTGTTCTTCCATGCAGCTACCTTCTTTGGTTCCTTATGAACGAAGGCAGAGAGGCTTAAACGGTGGGATTTATATTTTTGTACATTTTACAGTTTAGTCCTTGTATTATTATATTTACAATTAGGTCCTTAGGGTTTACATATAGGTCCTCAGATTTTTTTTTCTTTTTGAACAAATCCCCCAAATCTTATGAATAAGTTCTTAGATTCATATTTTGACTCTTTTATCAAATTTAAAATAGATACTTATATTACAACTAGAAACTTATATGAAAATTCAGAAATGAGGGATGTTACATAAGTGAGGATGAGATCACTCGCTATATGAAGTACATAGATAACTCCACTCTTGTTTAGTATTACATATTGAGCTCTATGACTCCTGAGTTATAAAGACAGCATGAAAAGATAGATGCCAAATCCATTCTCCTACATGTCTGCAAATTATTTGAGCAACAGGGAATGACTCAGCGATATGAGATATCCAATAGCCTCTTCCGCGCTAGGATAACTGAGAGGACTCCAGTTCAAAACCATATTCTAAAAATGATTAAGTGGATTGAGAAACCCACAGGTCTAGGAATGGAAAGGGCAGACCAGAAAGAAAATGAAAGTAGAAAAGTCCCTTAAGAAGGGCAAGGGCAAGGGCAAACCAGGTAAAGCAAATATTGCTAAGAAAGACACGACAAAGGACAAAGGCCAGTGCTTCCACTATGACAAAGATGGGCACTGGAAGAGGAACTACAAAGAATACCTACAGAGAGGGCGAAACAGAAGCTTAGAGAAGCTTCAGGTACTTTCATGATCAATCTCCATTTGTCAAACTCTTATGATAACATATGGGTATTAGATACTGATAGTGCTTATCATATTTATAATTCATTGCAAGTTCTGGCAAGACCTAGGAGATTAGCGAGAGGCGAGATGGACCTCAAGATGGGAAATGGAGCAAAAGTTACTACAGTAGCTGTTGGCAAGGTTGCCCTACATCTGCTTAGTGGAGCGATTATTGCATTAGATGCATATTATTTTATTCCTTCTATTATCAAAAATATTATTTCTCTTTCATGTTTGAAAGTTAGTGGATATAAATTAGTTTTTGAAAACAATGGTTGTTCAATATTATTAGATGATGAGATCATCACGAGAGGAACATTGCATAATAGTTTATTTATGCTAGATACTGCTCCACATATCATGAATGTAAGTATGTCCAAGAGGAAACGAGGTGAGGTAAACTATACAATCCTATGGTATTGTAGGCTAGATCATATCTATGAGGGAAGGATTCAAAAGTTGCTAAAGGATGGATATCTAGATTCATTTGGCTATGAGTCATATGCAACTTGCAAGCCTTGCCTTCGTAAAAAACTGACCAATTCTCCATTTATGGAACTGGAGAGAGAGTTACTAAGCTGCTAGAACTCATACATAGTGATATATGTGGACCCATGTCAACTCATGCCATAGGTGATTACTCCTACTTTATTACTTTTACTAATGATTTCTCAAGGTATGGATATATGTACTTGATGAAGTACAAGTCTGAGGCCTTTAAGAAATTCAAAGAGTATAAGAATGAAGTGGAGAACCAGACTGAAAATAGTATCAATGCTCTTCGATCAGATCGAGAAGGTGAGTACTTGAGTACAAAGTTCACCTAGTTCCTCAAGGACCATGGGATTCTATCCAATGGACACCTCCTTATACACAGCTCAATGGTGTATCTGAAAGGAGGAATCATACACTGTTAGACATGGTGTAGTCCATGATTAGTTTCACAAACCTACCATCTCATTCTGGGAATACTCCATAGAGATCGTAGCTTACCTTCTAAACAGAGTTTCAACTAAATCAGTAGCGTCTACACCATATGAGATATAGAAAGGGAAGAAGTCTGATCTTAAGATTGTTAAGATTTGGGGCTGTCTTGCCTACGTTAAAAGACACAACCATGATAACTTGGAATTGAGGATGGAGTGGTGCAAGTTCGTGGGATACCCTAAGGAAACTTGTGGATATTATTTCTATCATCCCGAGGACCAACAGGTCTTTGTAGCTAAGAGAGCGATGTTCCTTGAGAAGGAACACATTCTTGGCGGAGACAGTGGGAGCTTGATAGAGTTGAACGAGGTTGGAGAACTTAGCTCAAGCACCACTCCATAGCTCGAGTTTGTTCAAGCACATAGTACATAAGTTCCGACGTTACGTAGGTCCGGCAAAGTATCCCATCCTCCTAAGAGATATGTGGGACATATTAGAGGAGAGAATGTTGATGATATTGATCCTTAGACCTACAAGGAGGTTATTATGAGTATAGACTCTGGGAAGTAGCAAGAAGCCATGAATTCTAAGATAGATTTCATGTACTCCAATAAGGTTTGAAACCTGCTTGATGCACCCAAAGGTATTATACCCATTGGTTGCAAGTGGATTTTCAATAAGAAGATCGGAGTAGATGGAAAGGTAGAGACCTATAAAGCAAAGTTAGTGGCTAAAAGGTATCGTCAAAGGCAAGGTATTGACTATGATGAAACCTTCTCACCTATAGCCATACTAAAATTCATCCACATTCTATTAGTTATTGCATCACACTATGATTATGAGTTTTGACAAATGGACGTGAAAACCGCGTTCTTCAATGACAACCTTAAGGAGGAGGTGTATATGATACAATATGAGGGATTCATGTCCAAGGATTGCCTAGATAAGGTGTGTAGATTTCTTAGGTTCATTTATGGACTAAAGTAAGCTTTTCGAAGTTGGAACATAAGATTTGATGAGGCAATCAGATCTTATGAATTCATTAAGAACGAAGATGAGCCTTGTATGTACAGGAAGTTAAGTGGGAGCACAATCACCTTCTTGGTATTATATGTGAATGACGTCCTAATCATTAAGAATGATGTAGGAATGCTCTCCATAGTAAAGACTTGGCTATCTAGACACTTCTCCATGAACGACTTAGGGGAAACATCCTACATTTTGAGGATTTAGATCTATAGAGATAGATATAAAATGATGATTGACTTGTCCCAATCTAGGTACATAGACCCCATTGTCAAAAGGTTTGGCACGAAAAATTTCAAGAGAGGTCTCATACCGATGAGACATGAGATATCATTTTCTAGGAGTATGTCCCCAAAGATTCATGAAGAGAAAGAGAACATGGATAGGATATCCTATACCTCAGCGATAGGGTCTATCATGTATGACATGCTATGTACCAAGCCTGATATAGCGCATGCTCTGTGTCACAAGTAGGTATCAGGCGGATCCAACCTTAGAACATTGGAAAGCAGTAAAGTATATCCTTAGGTACTTGAGAAGGACTAAGGATCTTTTACTAGCATATGAAGGTAGTAGCCTTAGGGTTGAAGGCTACACGAACTCGAGTTTCCAGTTTGATGTCGATGATAGCAAGTCTAATTCAGGGTATGTGTTCACCCTGAATGGAGGAGTAGTAAGCTGGAAGAGTTCAAAGCAAGATACTACTACTAACTCGACCATAGAGGCAGAGTGCATTGTTCTAGTAGAGGTAGCAAAAGAGGGAGTTTGGATGAAGAAGTTAATCATATATTTTGGGAGTCATGTTAGACAATGAGGAGTCGATTCCCTTCTATTGCGACAACAATGGGACGATTGCTTAAATGAGGGAACTTGGGTCTCATCAGAAGTATTCTAAGGAGGTTCCAGCTTATTAGAGAGATTGTGGCTGAAGAAGATGTAGTAGTGGAAAGAGTTTCATCCGAAGATAACATCACAGATCCACTAACAAAGCCATTGTCTTAGATTATCTTTGAGCATCACAGGGGTTTGATGGGGATCAGATATATAAGTGATTTGCTTTAGGTTAAGTGGGAGATTGCTAGTCATAGGTGCCCTACAAACCAATCACGTGAGTGATAGCACGTGTGACATGATACATATTCTTTTTTATTATTATATTTTGATATTTTTTCACTTTATATTACTTGTTACATATATACATATATATTGTGATGTCCATGGATCTGTGCAATGAGAATCATATTGTGATGAGATCATAATAATGAGACTGATTTACTTTTAGACACAAACCCTAAATAATCCTAGTCATAGGTTACTCGAGAATGACATCGAGATAACCGGATAAACTGGTGTGCTATATACTTGTCCATATGATGGAGGCAGTTGGTCTCATAGTTGATCATGTAGGGACACTAAGGATACAGTGTAGGTATTCATTGGAGAATGAGTTCACTGATTGATCCGCTCACGCAATACTGGATGGTTGATGATGCCTTATTGTCAAACAGTGATTTTATAGTGTAACATCCCTCATTTCTGAATTTTTGTATAAGTTTTTAGTTATAATGTATCTATTTTAAATTTGATGAAAGAGCCAAAGTATGAATATGAAAACTTATTCATAAGATTTGAGAGATTTGTTCAAAAAAAATTTTTTTTTGAGGACATATATGTAAACCCTGAGGACCTAATTGTAAATATAATAATACAAGGACTAAACTACAAAATACACAAAATTATAAATCCCACCATTTAAGCCTCTCTGCCTTCGTTCTTAAGGAACTAGAGAATGCAGCTGCATGGAAGAACAGAGAAAGAAAGAAAGAAGAAGAGGAAAAAAAAGAGGGAAGAAGAAGAAAAAATTTGGGGCTTTGAGGTTTCTTGCTCAAATCTTATCATTTAGGATCATAATTCTCAAAGGCAAGTATTCTAATCCCATCCTATAGAATTATTAGTCTTTGATCTCATATTTATTTTGAATTATTCGAAAGATTTCAGCCTAGAACCTGATATTTCCCTTGTTAGATACAAAAATCATGGATCTAAAATTTTTTGGTAAACTGACCCCTATACATTGTTTTCGCCATAATTTTTAGCACCAAACGTGGATTTAGGCAGGACCTTATTCTTTGAAAGTAAACTCTTAACCTTTCTTTTGACATTGATTTTGAAAATTTTGGACACCGAATACTTACCCAAACGTCTATTTCAAATGAGCCTATGGATGCTGCAAAACAAGGATCAAAATTTCTAACCTTTCGATACTAAAATGCCTATAAGTCCCTATTGGAAATTCTGATTTATACCAAACTAACTTCATTCGAAACTACACTTGTATACCTTTCTTTTGACATATAGATTGAAAATTTTGGTATTCAAATGCCTATCTTGTTATCTGTTGAAACTGACCCTATGAATTCTGCAAAACAGTGATTTTGTTTTTGACCTTTGGTTACTAAATCAATGGTAACTCCTTGTTGGAGACCTTGATTCATACGAAATTTATTTAATCAGAAAATAGATTGATATATCTTTCAACAATAGCTTTCTTGAGGGTATTATAACATAATTGGAAATCTGAAGTATTTATCCAATGTGCCTCTCGAATTATGCCAGAAATCGAGCTTTGGTCGATTTTGTATATTCTTGTTTCATTCCTTTGGAAATTGATATCCTTTAGCTTTCTTATTCAATTGAGCTTTATATTACTGCTTTGAATTCTTATATGCTCTTGTCCTTAAAATTATTTTCATTCTTGAAAACTATTGTGTAACGTTTATGCTATATCGTATTGACTCATATAGGCACATGTATATCCCATTATTCCGCATTTGCTTTCGATATGTGCCTATTCCAGTTTCATTTCTTTGGACATTGAATTCATCTAACCTTCTTATTTGAAGTGAGTTATATGTGATTGCTTAGAATCCTTGAATGCTCTTGCTTTCATTTCCTTTCAAATCTAAATACAATTGTGAAAGATTATTGCTTACTTCGTATTGACTCATAAAGGCATATGTACGTTTTGTTGTTCCGCATGTGTTTCCGATATGTGATATTCATTGTTCATACTATCCTTTTGTACTCTGGTGTTTGTGGGATATTGTGAACCTTTGCCAGAAATGGTGAAGGGAGTTATGCATAGAGCCTATGATACTCTGTCGGCCCTTATGACTTCACTCAGACGTGGGTGGATGGAGCTCCCAGACGTGGGAGACCTCCCATATGTGGGAGACTTATGTTTGGTGGTCATTAGAAATGGATGTACCATATTATGTTATGGTCCCACTTCACCTTTTGTAATTTGATATGGTATCCAGAGCTTTGGTTATGTGTTTCTATAAATGCTCTGAATAAGAATGATATGAATGCAATGTCAAATTCGACGTTTGAGCTTCTGTTTCGTATTCATCTTTGAAATGCTCCGAAATGGTCCATACACCATTGATATGTTTCGAAATATTTTATTTATCATTGATATGCTCTGAAACATCTCATACGCCTATGATATGCTCCGAAATGTTTCATTTGCTATTGTTATGCTTCGAAATATTCCATATGTAGTTGATATGCTCCGGGACATTTCATACGCTATTGATATGCTCCAATTACTCTATGCTCCATCTGTTATGAACCAAATAGGTTTTGAATGACATGACACATATGATTTTGTATCTAATGAGATGGTATCCTTGAGAATTCTTGTATTCTACCTTGCATTATGATATCTTACTTGTTTGAAACCGTTTCTTTTGTTCTGAATATGCTTTGTCACTTGCTTAGCTGTTTTTAGCTCACTCCATTGTTATATAAATCTTTCAGGTCAAGTTGTCACTCTTTGAGATGTTTTGAATTGGGCTGAGGCAGTGGAGAGCTATTCAGAATTATGGGCAAGTTTTGTTGGTTATTATGTTATTGTTGTATAAGCATATTTTGTATGTAATGAAATGTTGTCGACGAATCGAAATGGATATATTGTGTAAAAGTGTTAGAAGATCTCTCTTATCTAGAATTTCAGAATGTTAAGTTTAGTTTATGATGATATGAACTTATGGTGAATAGTTGGAGTTCTGATTGTATAATTTATTTAGCTTGTGGATTTATAAATGTTGTTCATGTTTATCAAGTTGGCTTGGGTTGTTATAAATGTGAATTATCGAGTGATGTGATATATGATTATAAATTGCACAGTTTTATAGATGTGAATTTGATAGAATGTTTTTTAGTGTCCTCAAATGTTAGTTTGGATCCTGGATTGGTTTGTGATGAGAATTTTAATAATATCATGAATTTTTTGAGGGGCGTGATAGAGGTGGTATCAGAGCATGGTTTGAGGATTACTGAAATATTTGATATATTAATGTGTAAAATATATTGAGGTCTAGTGAACTATAGTGATCGGTGAAAATTTTCTTTGATGCATTTTAGGAATCTAGGATGACGAGGACATTTAGTCCTCCTACTTCATCTACTTTTGATTAATTAAGTATGATGAAAGGGTTGATCGAGGATACTAAATCAGAGTAGCGCAATGAAAGCATGGTAGACCTAATTTCATTGGTGGTAGAAAAATGAATGATGCAAACAGAGAAGATATTTGATGTACAAAATTGTTCTGATGATCAAAAGATTTCTTTTGCCACCTTATATTAGAAGTAGAGGCTGATCATTAATGGCAACAATGAAAAGAATTTTTAGAGATCAGTGGCAAGAATGATAAGGACAAGTTTACCAATAAAAATATGATTGAAAATGAATCAGAAAGTAATAACAAGAGGGTCAAGACATTTGGATTTGAAATAGGAAGTCACCACAAAAGACTCAATCATGTGTGATTTACAAGTTAAATTATGAAACAAATTTGTATTTTCGGGTGATAGGAGTCTATTTTGTTTATAGAAAGTTGGATCATAAAATAAAAAACTGCCTTTTAAACAAGAAGAAAGAGTCACTGCCTCTTAAATCATCAGCCCATGTCAGAGTGTATGCTATCACTAAATATGATTCTAAAACTTCTGAATTAGTAGTCGAAGGTATTATACATGTTTATGAAAGAATGCAAATATTTGTTTGACCATGGGTCCTATCTACGATTTGATTCGTAATATTTTGCTTATCACTTGGGCACTCAACCTAGACCACTGCATTATGTGATATATGTAAATATAATCATTGGAGATTCTTTGATAACGACCTTGAATCTAATCCTCTTGTCTGATTTTATTGGAGAACTTAATCTTTTTGTTAATTTAGTTCTCCTAGAGATTTGGAGTTTTGATATTATACTTGGTATGGATTGGCTATCTTCCTATCATACCAATATGGATTGGTATATAACAAATGATCACTTTTTGCATATTTGATCAATCGATCTTTTATTTTGAGAGTATTAGACATGATTTATCTCCTTGCCTAATGTATCCCAAGATGATTTGTCCGAATTACCTCCAAAACGTGACTTTGCTTTTGATTTGGTCTTTGGGACAATCCCAATATCAAAGCCTCTCTATAGAATGACATCATTTGAGTAAGTGGAATTAGAAAGGCAACTACAAGGACTATTAAATAAGGATTTTATTTAGCTTAATATTTCATCATGGGGTGCTCCGGTGTTAGTTAAAAAGATGGATGGAATATTGAGGCTTTGTATTGATTATAGACAATTGAATCAGGTGACCATCAAAAACAAGTATCTCATACCCAGAATTGATGATTTGTTTGGTCAACTGTAGGGTGCACAAGTATTCTCTAAGATTGACCTGAGATCAGGTTACTATCAGTTGAAGATCAAGGAGGAGGATATTCCAAAAATAGCTTTTAGAACTCGATATGGTCACTATGAATTCTTGGTGATGCCTTTTGGTTTGACTAATGCCCCTACAACTTTTATGGAACTAATGAATAGGATAGTTCAACTGCTCTTGGATGGCTGTGTAATTGTATTCATTGACGACATATTGGTGTATTCAAGGAGTAATCTAGAGCATGAGGAACACTTGAGAAATGTATTGTCCATACTAAGAGAAAAGAAGTTGTATGCAAAGTTCAACAAATGTGAATTATGGTTGAATGAAGTTGCTTTCTTAGGCCATGTGATTTCAAGGAAGGGCATATCTGTTGATCCAAAGAAAGTAGAAGCTGTAGTTAAATGGGAAGTACCAACAAATGTAACATAAGTTAGAAGCTTCTTGGGCATGACAGATTATTACAGGAGATTTGTGGAGGGATTTTCTCGAATCGCTCAATCTCACACCAAACCCACTAAGAAGAATGTGAAATTTGTAGGGGATGATGATTGTGAGCAAAGTTTTCAAGAGTTAAAATGAAGATTGACTAGTGCCCCTATTCTCACTACTCCAAGTGGTAGTGAGGGATTTGTAGTTATTACTGATGCTTCAAGAAAGGGTCTTGGATGTGTTTTGATGCAGGAAGGGAGAGTGATTGCTTATGCTTCTAGACAACTAAAAGGTTATAAACTGAATTATCTAACTCATAATTTGGAATTGGCAGCAATTGTTTTTGCTCTAAAGATTTGGAGACATTATTTGTATGGTCGGCAATTTAAAATTTTTACAGATCACAAGAGTTTGAAATATATTTTCACTCAGAAAGACTTAAACATGAGGCAACGAAGATGGATAGAACTTCTAAAGGATTATGATTGTGCCATCCGTTATCACCCGGGCAAAGCCAATGTGGTAGCTGATACTCTTAGTAGAAAATCTACATGTTTTATGGCTAGTCTGGTCGTGAAGCAAAGGAAGTTATTAGAAGAAAATTTTGATTTGAATGCTATGAGGAAAGAGCAAGACTCAATGATATTGATGGCCTCCAATCAGGTGCAATCTGATCTTATTCAACAAATTAAGAAAGGACAATTACAAGATCCACGTTTAATCTACTTAAGGAATGAAATAGAAAAGAAATTGAAGCCAAAATTTCAAGTAACAAAAGATGGCCTATTTAGATTTGGGAATAGAATGTGTGTACCAAATGAACCAGATATTAAGAACCAAATCCTAAAGGAAAGTCATACTTCAAAGTACACCATGCATCTTGGGAGCACTAAGATGTATAGAGATCTCCAAAGTCATTATTGGTGGGAAGGCATGAAGAAGGAAAAGGTTAAAAACTGCTCAGAATCGTCAAAAGAGTTATGCTGACAATAGAAGATGAGATATTGAGTTCGAAGTTGGAGATTTTGTGTTCTTAAAGGTTTCCCCTTCCAAAGGCATTATAAGGTTTGGGAAGAAAAGAAAGTTAAGCCCAAGATTTATTGGACCTTTTGAGGTCCTTGAGAGGGTTGGTTCTGTCGCTTACAAAATTGCCTTGCCACCATCGTTGTGCCATATCCATAATATATTCCATGTTTTGATGATTAGAAAGTATATATCTGATCCTTTTCATATCATTAAGCATGAGCTGATGGAGATCAATAAAGATTTATCTAATGTGGAAGAGCCCACTCAGATTATTGATAAGAAAGAAAAAATCCTAAGGAATCGGGTCATCCCTCTAGTTCAAGTAATTTGGAGACATCATTCTGGAGAGGAAACAACTTGGGAGCTAGAGGAGGAAATAAAAAAGGTTTATCCCCATCTTTTCATTGATAGAGGTATGATAAATTTAGAGGACTAAATTTTTCTTTTAACGGGGGGAGAGTGTAACATCCCTCATTTCTGAATTTTCGTATAAGTTTCTAGTTATAATGTAAGTATCTATTTTAAATTTGATGAAAGAGCCAAAGTATGAATCTAAGAACTTATTCATAAGATTTGGGGGATTTGTTCAAAAAAAAAAATCTGAGGACCTATATGTAAACCCTAAGGACCTAATCTTAAATATAATAATACAAGGACTAAACTATAAAATGCACAAAATTACAAATCTCACCGTTTGAGCCTCTCTGCCTTCGTTCTTAAGGAACTAGAGAAGGCAGCTGCATGGAAGAACAAAGAAAGAAAGAAAGAAGAAGAGGAAAAAAAAGGGGGAAGAAGAAAAAAAAAAAATTTGGGGCTTTGAGGTTTCTTACTCAAATCATCACATTTAGGGTCATAATTCTCAAAGGCAAGTATTCTAATCCTATCCTACAGAATTATTAGTCTTTGATCTCATATTTATTCTGAATTATTCGAAAGATTTCAGCCTAGAACCTGATATTTCCCTTGTTAGATACAAAAATCATGGATCTGAAATTTTTCGGTAAACTGACCCTTATACATTGTTTCAGCCATAATTTTTAGCACCAAGAGTTGATTTAGGTAGGACCTTATTCATTTGAAAGTAAACTCTTATACCTTTCTTTTGACATTAAATTTGAAAATTTTGGACACCGAATACTTACCCAAACGTCTGTTTCAAATGAGCCTATGGATGCTGCAAAACAGGGATCAAAATTTTTGATCTTTTGATACTAAAATGCCTATAAGTCCCTGTTGGAAATTCTGATTTGTATCAAACTGACTTCATTTGAAACTAGACTTGTAGACATTTCTTTTGACATATAGATTGAAAAATTTGGTATTCAAATGTCTATCTTGTTATCTGTTGAAGCTGACCCTATAAATTCTGCATAACAGTGATTTTGTTTTTGACCTTTGGTTACTAAATCAATGGTAACTCCTTGTTGGAGACCTTGATTCATACAAAATTTGTTTCATCAGAAAATAGATTGATATATCTTTCGATAATAGCTTTCTTGAGGGTATTAGAGCATAATTGGTAATCTGAAGTATTTATCCAATGTGCCTTTCGAATTCTGCTAGAAATCGAGCTTTGGTTGATTTTGCATATTCTTGTTTCATTCCATTGGAAATTGATATCCATTAGCTTTCTTATTCAATTGAGTTTTATATTACTACTTTGAATTCTTGTATGCTCTTGTCTTTAAAATTATTTACATTCTTGAAAACTATTGTGTAACCTTTATGCTATATCGTATTGACTCATATAGACACATGTATATCCTATTGTTCCGCATTTGCTTTCGATATGTGCCTATTCTAGTTTCATTCCTTTGGACATTGAATTCATCTAACCTTCTTATTTGAATTGAGTTATATATGATTGCTTGGAATCCTTGAATGCTCTTGCTTTCATTTCCTTTCAAACCTGAATACAATTGTGAAAGATTATTACTTACTTCGTATTGACTCGTAAAGGCACATGAACGTTTTGTTGTTCTGCGTGTGCTTCCGATATGTGCTATTCATTATTCATACTATCCTTTTGTACTCTGGTGTTTGTGGGATATTGTGAATATTTGCCAGAAATAGTGAAGGGAGTTATGCTAGAGTCTGTGATGCTCTGTCGGCTCTTATGACTTCACTCAGACGTGGGTGGATGGAGTTCCCAAACATGGGAGACCTCCCAAATGTGGGAGACCTCCCAGACGTGGGAGACTTATGTTTGGTGGTCATTTAGAAATGGATGTACCATATTATGTTATGGTCTCACTTCACCTTCTGTATGTTTGATATGGTATCCAGAGCTTTGGTTATGTGTTTCTATACATGCTCTGGATAAAAATGATATGAATGCAACGTCAAATTCGATGTTTGAGCTTCTATTTCGTATTCGTCTTTGAAATGCTCCGAAATGGTCCATACGCCATTGATATGTTCCGAAATGTTTCATTTATCATTGATATGCTCCGAAACATCTCATACGCCTTTGATATACACCGAAATGTTTTATTTGCTATTGTTATGCTTTGAAATGTTCCATATGTAGTTGATATGCTCCGAGACATTTCATACGCTATTGATATGGTCAAATTACTCTATGCTCCATCTGTTATGAACCAAATAGGATTTGAATGACATGACACATATGATTTTGTATCTAATGAGATGGTATCCTTGAGAATTCTTGTATTCTGCCTTGCATTATGATATCTTACTTGTTTGAAACTGTTTCTTTTATTCTGAATATGCTTTGTCACTTGCTGAGCTATTTTTAGCTCACTCCATTGTTATATAAATCTTTCAGGTCAAGTTGTTACTCTTTGAGATGTTTTGAATTGGGCTGAGGCAGTGGAGAGCTATTTAGAATTATGGGCAAGTCTTTTTGGTTATTATGTTATTATTGTATAAGCGTATTTTGTATATAATAAAATATTATCGACTAATCGAAATGGATATACTGTGTAAAAGTGTTAGAAGATCTCTCTTATCTGGAATTTCGGAATGTTAAGTCTAGTTTATGTTGATATGAACTTGTGGTGAATAGTTGGAGTTCTGATTGTATAATTTATTTAGCTTGTGGATTTATAAATGTTGTTCATGTTTGTCAAGTTGGCTTTGGTTGTCATAAATGTGAATTATCTAGTGATGTGATATATAATTATAAACTGCACAGGTTTTATAGATGTGAATTTGATAGAATATTTTTCAGTGTCCTCAAATGTTAGTTTGGATCCTAGATTGGTTTGTGATGAGAATTTTAATAATATCATGGATTTTTTGAGGGGCGTGACACATAGTCCCAGTAATATATCTAGTCCTTAAACTTGAGACACCATGGGTGTCCTGTATGAGTACTCCACTCTTTGACACAGGACTTATAGGCTTGGAAGTTCCAAATCTAGTATAACTGGTTATTGGGAGTAGCAGCCAAACTTACGAGGGCTATTGAGTGTCGATAGAGGATCATCCACTCTTAGTATCATGAGAGGAATATCTCGTATGTTCTTACTCAAACAAATCTTTGGCCAAGGTCATTCGGATTAAGAGAGAAAGAGTTCTCCGAGAGAATCCGATTAGAGCGAGACTTGAGGAGAAACCGTATGGGCCTAACAGCACAATACCTGATATATGGTATCTAGGATATTAGATGATTGAGGGACTATAGGTACATGATAACTGAGGATAGATAGGTCCAAATGATTGGATTCCCTTGTATCGTTTGGGGATTGTGGTGTAGTGGCCTAGTACGTTCGTAGTCGATGAGTTGAGTAAATTATTATGGAGATAGTAATTCATTGAGCCACAAGGAGTTCTGATAGATATGACTCATGGCTAGCTCGGTATTGAGCCTAGAGGGTCATATGCATATGGTAGGTGTTGCGATTAGTAGAGGTTCGGATATGAGATATCCGCTGGAGCCCATATCTTATTAGATATCCAATAAGCCTCTGAATTATTGGATCCTATAAATAAGATCCAATAAGAGCTAATAAGAGATTATTGGGTAGAGACCCACTAATCTAAAAGGCTTGGATAATTGGATGGAGATCCAATATCTAATAGGGCAGGATCCATTAAGGTTAACTGGGGCCTCTATAAATAGGAGGGAACTAAAGGCCCATAGGCTGGGGCTTCTTGGTAGCCACCTCCTATTCTCCTCTCCCCTTCTCCTCCTCAGATAGCAGGCCTATAGATTTGAGGAGCGTCATTGCAGCCCTATTGTGTAGATCACTGCTAGAGAGGAGGATGCTTGACTACCTTAATCCACTCCTACAAATCTATAGGGATTCAAGAATATACGATCTCCCCAAGTAACACAACTATCTTTCTAGCATGCAGTTTTCGATTTTACAAATTTTGCACACCAATCTTCGCATGACGATGAATACATATTGGGAAATTTAGGTTTTTGTTTTTTGTTCTTCTGCTGCGTATATTAGACAACCGCCGAGTCCAACGATGAATACCCTTAGATTTTTCTATCGTGGTTAGAAGGACAAATTGCACGCTTTACTTGCAGAATTCAGAATTAGACAACCACCGAATCCAACCAAATTTCAGTAAGGAGAGAGTTTAAATAGGCCTCTAGAGAAGTAGGGACAGCCCTCGAACATGCTTTAGCCATGCATGAGGGTGGACTTCCTGCGATGGGAAGAAGGAGACACGGTGGGGTGGATTTCGCGCGCTAAACATTACTTTCTCTACTACAGAACTTCGGATGATGCTATGGTGGAAATTGCTGTCATCCACCTTGAAGGAGATGCTATTCAATGGTACAATTATCAGGAATACAATTATGGGGCTCCGACGTGGAATCTATTTAAGAACGCACTACTGAATCATTTCGGACCTACGGTGTATGAAAATATCGATGGCTAACTCGCAAAGATTCGACAAACCTCTACGATTCAAGAGTACCAAACTAGGTTTGAGAAGCTATCCTACCTTGCTCATGATTGGAGTGATCATCAATTGTTAGGAACATTCATCGAAGGACTCAAGCCAGAGATAAAAGAAGAGGTTAAGGCATGATAGCCCCATACCGAGATGGCTGCGATTTCTTTTGCCCGAATACAAGAAGAACGGCTCAACCAAGATTTGGAGGATGAGAACCTTTCCTAGGCCCACGGAATATAAACATCCTTCTGCTCCCGGCCATCCTTTGCTGCCAAAAAAATTGACAAGAGAAGAACTATATGAACGATCAGCAAAGGGTCTTTGTTAGCATTACGACGAGCCATGGAATCGGGATCATCGCTGCAAAAGGGGCCACCTCCTACTGATTGAACCTCTTGAAGACATAGAAGAGGAGGTCCAGGAGCATGAGGAAGAGGTCGCAGATGAAGAACAACAGCTGATTAATATTACGATGTATACCCTTGTCGGTTACGTGAACCCACAAACGATGAAAGTGGGAGGACTTCTGAAGCAATTGTTAGGTAAGGGGTCGGCACTAAGAGGGGGGGTGAATTAGTGCAGCAGTAAAAATTACGTCGGTTTTGAAAACTTTTCATACGATAAAAGCCGAACTCAGAAATGCTTAACTTGAAACACGTGTTCGTAAATGTATTGAAGGTAGTAAGCAAGTAAAATGGTTTGTAGTAAAGTAAATGGCAACAATAGAAATGCAAACTAGAGAACATGCCAATTTTATAGTGGTTCGGTCGCCATGACCTACATCCACTCCGTCGATTCCTCTTCCATCGAGGCCATCGGCATCTATTATCGATCTTCCTTTAATAGGCGAAGATCAACCTCCTTCTTACACCCCTCTTCTCTTTTTACCGGGATTAGGAGACAACCCTTACAAGCACTCACTCCTCTCTCAAACTATTCTAGCACTTAGACTAGAAGAGGAGGTTTCTCACAAGAGATTACAATACCGTTTTACCCTCTTTAAATTCTTTATGCTTGTGTATGTTAATCAGGGATGAGAGGGGTATTTATAGGCCTCAAGTTGATTCAAACTTGGAGCCTAAAAACATCTCATCCCGGGTTCCCTGGGTTCAGGCGGTACCACCGCCAGTGTCAGCCTGACACTGACACTACGCTGGATGGTACCACCGCCTAGACTGGCGGTACCATCGCCTGATACAGTCTCAAAGACTATGCCACGACGGTGCTGCCTCTTGGATCACTAATTGGGCCTTTTATTGCGCCCAACACAGTCCTTACATGGGCCCAACTGGCCCCTAATTGGGTTGGCCCAATTCCAATCTCAATTACATGCTAACTATGAAATCTAAGACATTTACTAAGCTAAACAAGTCCGTAAGTCTAGTTTCTTCCGGTGAGCTTTCGGCGATCTTCCGACGAACTTCCGACGATCTCTAGGCAATATTCCAACAGACTCCCAACAAGCTCCTGGACTTCACTACGATCTTCTTAGCGAGTTCCGATGAGCTTCTCTGGCAAGCACCGAGACTTCTCGGCTAGTTCTTGCAGAACTTCCGATGAACGTTTGGACTTCCAACAAACTCTCAAACTCCCAATGAAATCACGTCCTTGACTCTGGGACTTCATTTTGCTTCATGCCTTGCTATCATAGTTAATCCTTACTATCGTAGTTACTAAGCTTGAATCATGTTGTCCGACATGTCATTGGTCCATCGATGCTTCATCCGATTCTTCGGCGCATCATCCTCTCTTGCAGCCTATTGACCAATCGACCAGTTGACTCTACAACTCCGATATCCTTGACACAATATCTGCTCTTCTTGGCCCGATGCCTGAATCCATGGCCCGAAGCCTTTTGCCGATACATTGACCGATCCTCCGGCCCGACGTCCAATCTTCTAACATGTTCTCCTCCGACCCAACATGATTCTTCCTGCTTTAATTGTCTCATCATGATCGAAGCATCCTGCGTCACTCAAAATATAGATCAAATTATAAATACTATCAATTGGTTTCATCATCAAAAGATGAGATTCAACAGTCTCCCCTTTTTTTATGAGGACAACCAATTAATGACGGAGTTAAAACAAACTCTCAGAGTTTAAACAAACTCCCCCTATCAATATGCCATATTGATAGAACCTTGAATTCAAGCTGAATTCAAGTCCTTGTAAATATTCATCATGAATATTTGCAACACGTCATCATGCATAACATGATCATACTTCTCCCCCTTTGTCATCAACAAAAAGAAGTCCAACTATCTAAGTGTTTGAGATACCAATTGTTAACAAGTTCAAATCGTTGCAAATAAATCTCAAGTTTAATTATCATGCAAGTTAGAAAATTCATATCATTTAAGAGCGTGCAAGCTAGCAAGTTTTTAAAACAAATGCAAGATAGCATTCTTGTTGAAGTGTGCAAACTAGCAATTCTTGCTTCCTTTTGCAATGTGCAAGTTGCAAGTTTTGCTTCTTGAGATAGGCTAGATATCACTTTTGCTTCTCTTGAGATTGCAAGATAGCTTTTCTTGCTTTTTGAGCAAACTAAAAAGTTTTGCCTCTTTTTGCGATATGTACGTTTGCAGTTTTTGCTTCTCTTTAAATGCGTAAGCTAGCAAGTTTTTACATCTTTTTGACTTGTGTAAGCTAGCTAGCAAGCTAGCTATCTCCTCCATTGTTATTGTCAAAGGGAAGGGAAGGATAAAATTTTGTATCTCTTTTTGTCTTTATAATAATTTTCAAATCATGACAAAGATAAATAACAAAGATGAAAAATCAAGTCATGAATATCAAAATAATTTTTCATCATGAATATTTCATCATTGCATGCATCATTATCATAAGTTGAAGTATTGCTTGTATAATACCAAATCATCATGTATGTAAAATATAAAATTATAATTACATGCATGATTCCAAATCATCATTCTAGAGTATCATTTCAGAAAATGATAAATATTTATTTGGACATCATTGAAAAAAAATCATAGTGTTGCATGCATTTTTATCTAAGGGAAAAATGTTAGAACCCTTGCATATTCTAAACTTGGGGTTGATCTCTTTAGGGGATCGGCCTCCTTGGAACTCTATAGGGGTTCCTCCCTCCAAGTTGCTGCTCAAAGGCTGCAGAAAAGATTCATTTATTACTTAAGAAAAGAGAAGGAATACATGGCTATTTATAGGGCTTCTAAACCCTAACTCCTAATAGGACTCCTACTTAAGACTCTTACTTCTAACCAACTCCTAATAGGACTCCTACTCAAGACTCCTATTCCCTTACAACTCCTAATTCTTCTCTAAGAAAAAACCTCCTACATGAATGCCCCTGTCAATTAGGACTCTCCTAGCTAGAGTCCTAATAGAATGTCCCTCTCAATTAGGACTCTCCTAGCTAGAGTCCTAACAGTTTTACATGAATGTCCCTCTCAATTAGGACTCTCCAAGCTAGAGTCCTAACAGACCCGCCCTCTTCAAATCAGCCTTGTCCTCGAGGCTGATGATTCATGAATTCTAGGAATTTGATCTTCAAGTCGTCATAGTTCTCCCAAGTGGCATCTTCTATTAGTAGGTTTGCTCATTGTATTAGCAATTCAATAGTGGATCGTCGTCGTCGAGTCACGATCCGTCGATCAATAATGGCACTTGGCTGAGTCTGAAGTTCTCCTTAGGTAGTCATATTTGGTGGGTGGCTTTAGGCTATCTCCAAGCACCTATTTACAACTTCCGTCTGGCCGTCGGTTTGTGGGTGATATGCCATACACCTTTTCAATTTAGTACCCTGCATATGGAATAACTTTGTCCAAAATCTGCTCGTGAAGATGCAAATAGAATTTATCATAAGCATAATGCGTCCCTTATAGTGTAATTCTTTTGAGTCCCAATTATAATGAGCCACGGAGCTTGATGCTTCCTCCAATTTTTTTTTTTTTTTTCTTACTAGTCTCCAAATTTTCCTGCCATTCTATCTTAATATCCTCAAGGAAGTCGCTGGTTGGAAGTAAAACGACCAAAAATTCAGCTTGCTCAGGTAGCTGCGAAAGCGCATCTACAACAACATTCTCTTTCCACATTTTGTAAGTTATTTCATAATCAAATCCAAGAAGTTTTGTTACCCATTTTTGCTGCTGGGGGGAAGATATCTTCTGCTCCAAGAGATATTTTAGGCTTTTATGGTCAGTCTTGATTTGAAAGTATCGCCTGATCAAGTACAATCTCCACCTCGTTGCTGCGCGCACAATGGCGAGCATCTCTTTATCATATGTTGACATATTTTGATAGGAGAGAGATAATGCCTTGCTAGTGTATGCGAGTGATCGACCATCTTGTATGAGAATAGCTCCAATTCTGACTCCAGATGTGTCGGCCTCAATAATGAAGGGTCGGTTGAAATCTGGTAGTATTAGCACTGGCGTCGTCGTCATGGCTGCCTTAAGTTTGTCGAAGGCAGCGGAGGCTCTGTCCAACCATTGGAAGACATCTTTTTCTAGTAAGGAAGTAAGTGGTGCACTGATATTTCCATAGTTTTTCACGAACTTGCGGTAGTAGCCTGTTAAACCCAGAAAGCCATGTAGCAATTTTATGTTTCTCGAGGTCGGCCAGTTTTGCATTACTCCAATTTTGAAGGGGTCCACTGCCACACCTTCCTCTGATATGATATGCCCAAGATATTCCACCTTTTGTTGAAGAAAGCAAAAATTCGTGGTTGTTGTGTGTTCAAAAGGTGGTTTTCCATATGTCTTCTTCGCATGCTCGTATTTGATGATACCCGGATCAAAGGTCCAGCTTTGTAAAGATTTGTGCTCTCTTTCATCTAGCAATTCATCTACTATTAGAATAAAGTATTTGTCCTTGATGATTATGCCATTGAGAGCTCGGTAATCAACACATATTCGCCTTGTTCCGTCCTTCTTGCGTACAAGTAGCACCGGCGAAGAGTAGAGGTTGCAACATGGCCGAATAACTCCTGTTTCGAGCATCTCTTTTATAATCCTTTCTATTTCATCCTTCTGGAGATGTGGATACTGATATGGCTGAGCATTTGCTGAAGATTTGCTTGGAAGAATCATTATACAATGATCATGACGACGGGTAAGAGGTAGGTTGCGCGGTTCGTCAAATATATTTGAAAATTCAGCAAGCAAAGGAAGTAGATTTGGATCTTCAAATTCTATTGGCTCTCCCTTAGTTTGCTGCTCAAGTTGTACCAAAAAGCCGCTGCATGCTTTATGCAAAACATTCTCCATTTGTTGTGTGCAAATCGTTGTTATGTCGCCCCCACGTTTCCCGTGCAATGTCACCTGTTTCTCCTTACTATAAAATTTCATAATTAGTTTCATAAAATTCCAAGAAATATCACCTAATGTCGTCAACCATTTAATTCTGAGCATGGCCTCATGATTGTTAAGAGGGAGAAGGAAGAAATCTGCAATTATCTCTTGGTCCTGCAGCAATAGTTTCTCTTGCAAGCGCCTATGATCACAATTCAAAATCCGTCCGTCGGTGACCTTAACATCAAACCTGCAGCGATTCTCGATAGGTAATGATATCCGAACAGCAAGCTTACTATTTAGGAAGTTAGTAGTACTGCCCGTGTCGATGAGAACAGTGATTGGTTGTTGTTTGAGAAGGCCTCCAATTTTCATCGTTTGTGGGTTTGAGTAGTTAGCTAGTGTATGTACCGTAACTTTGGTCGGTTGTGGCTCTTCTTCTGTATCTTCTTCTTCATGTTCAAGGCTCTCTTTTGGATGTTCAATGACCTCTTCTTCTATCAGTTCAATCATAAGAAGTCCCCCTTTACGATAGCGATGCTCACGGCTCCACGGCTCGTCACAATGCCAACATAACCCCTTCGTATATCGCTCCCGAAGCTCTTCTCTTGTTAACCTCTTTGGTGTAGGGACTTGGTCGACAGTAGGGGGGGCTAAGGGCTTCAATATTACTGGTTGAGGAGAGACCCTAGTCCTCCGAGCTTCATGGTTCAATTGCTTCTCTTGATGTCATGCGAAAGAGATGGCTGCCATAAGCGTATACGGTTGTCGCGCTTTAACTTCTCCTCGGATCTCCGGCTTCAAGCCCTCAATGAAGGTCATCAATAGCTGTTTTTGAGACCAATCATGAGTTTGATCAGATAACCTTTCAAACCTGGTTTGGTACTCCTGAATGGTGGAGGTTTGTTGGATCTTTGCTAGTTGTTCGTCAATATTCTCGTAATCGGTTGGTCTGAAGCGAATCAGCAGTCCTTCTTTGAATTGTCGCCATGAAAGGACTCCATAAGTATGTTCAAACTAGTCAAACCACTGTATAGCATCCCCTTCAAGATGTATAGCTGCAATTTTCACCATAGATACATCCGCGGTTTTGTGGTACCGAAAATATCGCTCCGCGCGCGAGATCCAACCAATCGGGTCTCCTTCTTCCCATCTAGGGAAGTCCACTCTCATGCATGGATAGTTGGGGTTGGTCATAGAGCCTACCCTCCCTTGGAAGTCATCTCTTCGGGCTTGGTGTGATTGGGCAAAGCTCTCTCCTTGATATGATTTCTTCGGGCTTAGTGGTCGGCCCAATCTGAGTTCGGCAAAGAGCGTCCGAATCTTATCCTCCATTCGCGCCTCCAAGGCTTCGAATTTAGCATTGATTACCTCCTTAGATGCCGTAGTATATGGCCCCAAATCAATGATGTTAAGATCTCTCTTTTGCTGTTGGGTTAAAGGCATGTATAGGTTGAGAGAAGTGATGGTCGAAAGTGTTGGTGGATTAGTGGATGTAGGCTGCGGTTTAGGCTTATTTTGTGGCTGTTTTGGGTATAGTTTGAGGGTGTGGTTTGGTAGAGTTTTAGGGCTATAGATGAAAGTTTTGGATCTGTGATAGATGGTAGCAAAGGTTTGACAGAAATCCGTGGAAGTTGCAGCAAGTATGTGCTGTCTTGTAAGAGTAGAATTGTTGTCGAAGAAACAACGGTTTCTCGACGTAATTTCCACCAAAAACTTGAGAGAATTGAGGAGGGAATTGATAGCAAAATCACAGTTTATATGACAGCAAGGATATCTAATTTAATCAAGAAAATTTTGGCAGTATAATAGCAAGGAAATTGGTACAAGTTGTAATTGCAGAATTATCGTCGAAAAATTTCAGCGGGTTACGATGAAAATTTGCAGCAACATAAAATCGTTTTTAGAGATGAATTTTTTAATAGATCAATCTTAGATAGAAGCCAAGATGATCTATGAAGTGTATAAGAAATTTCATTTAAAAAAGATTACAAATAGATGGGTTAAGGCAACGATATGCAGCTGAAATTTTCTGCAGCATAGATTTTCAAGTGCAGCAGATTGGACATAAAAGATCAGTAGTTTATATTAAGAATTTTTTGATGAAACCAAAGGGAAATCTACTGTTAGGAAGTGTCAAAGATGTCATAAAAATTTCGTAGAAATTTGGATAGAAAAAGCACAGTATCAAGATCAAACAGATGGTGCTATGCGGCTGGAATTCTGCAATGTATCTTTCGTCGTAGAGATGAAAACTTTGTGACGAAAAGTTTATGCAGCAATATAAGAACGATTTTTTTTTTTTTTTCGAATAAGGATAACTAAATTGCAGCAGCAGTAAGGTAGGAAACCAGAACCTGTTGCAATTCACGGGGAGATCAAAGGATGATCCGCGGTGGTGGAGATGATGGCGGAATTCGGCGACGATCTTTTAAGCAATTGTGGGAATTGCTTTGGGCGGTTGTGGAGGGCTGATGGATGGCAGTGGAAGGGCAGCGAGATGCCAAGAATGCTGCTCTGATACCAGGTGTTAGAACCCTTGTAGATTCTAAACTTGGGGTTGATCTCTTTAGGGGATCGGCCTCCTTGGAACTCTATAGGGGTTCCTCCCTCCAAGTTGCTGCTCAAAGGCTGCAGAAAAGATTCATCTATTGCTTAAGAAAAGAGAAGGAATACATGGCTATTTATAGGGCTTCTAAACCCTAACTCCTAATAGGACTCCTACTTAAGATTCTTACTTCTAACCAACTCCTAATAGGACTCCTACTCAAGACTCATATTCCCTTACAACTCCTAATTCTTCTCTAAGAAAAAACCTCCTACATGAATGCCCCTGTCAATTAGGACTCTCCTAGCTAGAGTCCTAATAGAATGTCCCTCTCAATTAGGACTCTCCTAGCTAGAGTCCTAACAGTTTTACATGAATGTCCCTCTCAATTAGGACTCTCCAAGCTAGAGTCCTAACAAAAAATCATAGTGTTGCATACATCATCCCAAATCATTTCAAGGCATATAAGCCATAAATACAAAGAAATCATGTCATGAAAGATAAGATTACTTGAATACTAAAAGACATGATTCATATAGTAAATCTCTTCTTTAACTAAAATACCAAGAATAAAAATCATAGGTGTTCAAAGAAGAGATCTTGAACAAAAAAAAATCTCAAGTAATAAATCCAAGAACTCAAGAAAAATCAAGATTCATTTACAAAATCTCCTCTTAAGAAGATAACAAATAGAATCGTAGGAGAACGATTAATAAAAAATCTTGATTCATAATAAATCATTGAAGTTATAATCAGTTCATTAATACCGAAAGAACATTCATGATTCATTTGGATAATTTTTCTCCTTTGTAAATGACAAAAAGAAGCATAGGAGATATAAGATTTTGATTCATAAATCTCAAGAATATGTGAAAGATTTGGATAAAAAGTCATTTAAATTTAACTTATCAAAATCATTTTCATGGTCCAAGAGATACATAAAAATAGGTTCATTAGTCTCTTCTTTTTAAAAAGTCGATAAAGTAGAAAAATTTTTCAAGGAGAAAGCTTTCCTCTTTTTAGTTTGTTTCATACAAGCATGCCTTAATCTTTTTTATGCCAAATAATTTTTTAAAATGAAAGTGCAAGATTTATCATAAAAATCATCAATATCAATAACTCACAAAGATCATTAAACATAATTTTGAAATATAAACTTATTAAGCATTATCATTATGCATCATTACTTTGGGCATGATATCATTAATCGTTGAGCATCTTTAATCAAAATCGAGAAACAATATGAAAATCAACATGATACATATTAATGCTTCTTAAAAACATACATAGAATTATCATTAGATTTAAATTTAATATTTTATTACTTTATCATAAAACATACAATTTTTATGATCATTACTAGAAGGATAAGCATGATTCCTAATTTTTTATATTTTCATTACATTATTAAACATGTAATTTTCAAGAAAAAAGTATATAATTTTCTTAAACTAAATTAAAAACAACTCATGAAAAATATCAAGTAATTTTAAAGTAAACTAAAGGAGTTTCATTTGAGTTGTTTACCGAGAGTCACTAAAGCAAGGTTCGCCACTTCCTCTTCATCGGTTTGCTCCTTTTCTTCGGATGCACTCGTTTCATCCCAATTTGTGTCCTTTTTAAGTTTGTTTTTATTTTTTGATTATTGTTTCATGAACCTTTTAAATTTCATGAGGAGTTAAGTTCACCATCACTTGAATTTATGCTCGAGTGGTCTTTAATTGTTCTATGTCCCAAATCCTTCCTGTTCTTTAGAAGGTGGTTCTCAAGTTCTTCACGTGCATTGCATATCATTTCATATATGATCAATGAACCAATTAATTCTTCAATCGAAAAATGGTTCAAGTTCTTTTATTCCTGTATTGCCGTTGTTTTCGAATCCCAACTTTAGAAAGCGATCGCAAAATTTTGTTAATGAGTTCAAAATCCGAAAAACTTCTACCAAGTGCTTTTAAACCATTGATGACATTCGTAAAATGAGTGTACATGTCACCAATGGTTTCGCTTGGTTTCATATAAAATAGTTTAAAATTATGCATTAAAAGATTGACTTTAGAATATTTAACTCTACTCGTGCCTTGGTGTGTGATTTCGAGAGTGTGCCATATTTTGAAAGTCGTTTCGCACAAAGAAACCTGATTGAATTTGTTTTTGTCTAAGGCACAAAATAGAGCATTCATGGCTCTAGCATTTAGAGAAAACATCTTCTTCTCTAAATCATTCCAATGGTTCATTAGAAGAGAAGACCTTTAAAAACTAAATTCAGCTATGTGCCATAAATCGAGATTCAATTAAAGCCAGAATATTCTCGTTCGAGTTTTCCAATAAGTATAGTCCGTCCCATTGAAAAAGGAAGAATAAATGAGAGAGTGACCCTCTTGAAAGCCGAAAAGAGCCATTTCTCTTGGGTAAATTAGTGCAGCGATAAAAATGCGGTTCCGAAACTTTTCATACAATAAAAGCCGAACTCGAAAATGCTTAACTTGAAACACATATTCGTAAATGTTTTGAAGGCAGTAAGCAAGTAAAATGGTTTGTAGTAAAGTAAATGACAACAATTGAAATGTAAACCAAAGAACACGCCAATTTTATAGTGGTTTGGTCATTGTGACCTACATCCACTCCACTGATTCCTCTTCCATCGAGGCCACCGGCATCCACTATTGATCTTCCTTTAATAGGCGAAGATCAAGCTCCTTCTTACACCCCTCTTCTCCTTTTACCGGGTTTAGGAGATAACTCTTACAAGCACTCCTCTCTCAAACTATTCTTATACTTAGACAAGAAGAGGAGGATTCTCATAAGAGATTACAACAGTGTTTTACCCTTTTTAAATTCTCTATGCTTGTGTATGTTAACCAGGGATGAGATGGGTATTTATAGGCCTCAAGTTGATTCAAACTTGGAGCCTAAAAATATCTCATCCCGGGTTTCCTGGATTCGGGTGGTACCACCGCTAGTGCTAGGCGGTAACACCGCCAGTGTCAATCTGACATTAACACTGCACTAGGCGGTACCACCGCTTGGCACTGGGCCACTGGGTGGTACCACCACCCAGACTGGCGGTACCACCACCTGGCACCCTATTAAGGGCAGTACCACCGCCTAAACTGGCGGTACCACCACTTGGCACCCTATTAAGGGCAGTACCATAGCCTAGACTAGTAATATCATCGCCTGACAAAGTCTTGAAGATTGTGCCATGATGGTGCTACCTCTTGGGTCACTATTTGGGCCTTTCATTGGGCCCAACACAGTCCTTACATGGGCCCAATTGGCTACTAATTGAGTTGGCCCAATTTCAATCCCAATTACGTGCTAACTACGAAATCTAAGACATTTACTAAGCTAAACAAGTCCGTAAGTCTAGTTTCTTCCAGCGATCTTCTGGCGAACTTCCAACGATCTCTCAGCGAGTTTCGACGAGCTTCTATGGCAAGCTCCTGGACTTCTCGGTTGATTCCCGCAAAACTTCCGACGAACGTCCGGACTTCCATCGAACTCTTGAACTCCCAATGTGATCTCGATCTTGACTCCGACACAACACCTGCTTTATGTCTTACTACCATCATAGTTAATCCTGCACACTTTTCTCAACATATAGATTAAATCAAACAAATTACAATTGACTTCATCATCAAAATCCAAGATTCAATAATCTCCCCCTTTTTTATGATAATAATCAATTGATGACGAAGTTAACCTTTGTTAGGATTAAGTGCACTAAGAGGGGGAGGGAGGGTGAATTAGTGCAGCGGAAAACCTTCTGCGATTAAAATCGAAAACTGCTTTCGTTCGATAGAAGTGATTTTGGTAAGAAAGCCGATTCGTAAATCACTTCAACTTTTGACTAGGAGAGATGCAGCAAAGACATGAACGCAGTTTGCAGTTATGATGGAAATCAGAATATAAGCGCAAACTGAAATACGACATTCGTACGATAAAAGCAATTTCGGTATAAAAGCTTATTCATAAACCACTTTAACTTAAGATAAGGCGAGATGCAGTTAAAGTGAAGATATAAAGTCAGTTTGCAGTTATAATGGAAATCAGAACGTAAGCGCAAACTGAAATACGACGTTCGTACAATAAAACTGATTTGCGTCTTAAACCTCGATTCGGAAAGCACTGAACTTTGAAACACGTTCGTAAAAACACAGAAGGCAGTAAGCTATTGAGGAGGTTTGCAGTAAAGATAAGATGCTCAAAGTAAATGCAAACCAAGATTTAGAGTGGTTCGGTCAATCTTAACCTACTCCACTTTTGGCTTCCTCCACCGACGAGGTCACCGACGTCAACTAGAGGCCTTCCTTCAATAGGTGAAGGCCAACTACCCTTTTACAGTTTCACTCCTTTTGACGGGCATAGGAGACAACCCTTACAGAATTTTCTCTCCTCTCTTTACAACTCAGAACTTGGAAGAACAGAGGGAGAAGAACTTTTGGCCTTTACAACAATTTCGAGCTCTAAGAATCACACAAAAGGATCAAGATTTCGGTGTAAGTTCATACCCTTTCAGTGCTGAATGGGTGGGGTATTTATAGGCCCCAACCCAGTTCAAATTTGGAGCTCAAAATTGTCAATTCCCGGAATTCCGGGATCAGGCGGTTGCACCTCCTGACTGGAGCGGTTGCACCGCCTGGCAGAGCTCGAAGACTGAGCCTCTGGGCGGTGCTACCTCTCTGTCAGGGACGGTTGCACCTCCTGATAGAGCTCGAAGACCGAGCTCAGGCGGTTGCACCTCCTGACTGAGGCGATTGCACCGCCTGGTAGAGCTCGAAGACTAAGCTCAGGCGGTGCCACCTCCTATCAGGGGAGGTTGCACCACCCAGTCTCGCTCGGAGACTGAGCCCCAGGCGGTGCCACCGCCTGGCTGGGGCGGTTGCACCTCCCAGTCTCACTCGGAGACTGAGCCCAAGTGGTGCAACCTCCTGCCTTGGGCGGTTCAACCGCTTGGCAGAAATCAGGGTCCGAATGGGTTGATTCATTCGGCCCAATTTGGGTTTTTCAGGGGCCCAATTGCCCCAAGATTAAGTTAATGGGATCACCTCCCATTTCTAACTTAATCAATGTGCTAACTATGATTTTTCCTAAGACATTTACTGCAACTTGCTCCGGTGCGTCAATCGCTTCTTCCGGTGAGCTTCCGGCGAACTTCCGTCGATCATCAGATGAACCCTCGGTGATGCTCCTGCGGACTTCTGGCAAACTCCTGGACTTGCGACGATTCACTTGGCGAGTTCCGACGAGCTTCTTTGGCAAGCTTATGGACTTCTCGGATTTGTTCCCGCAGAACCTCCGACGACTGTCCAAACTTCCGTCGAACTCTCGAACTCCCAACATGATCATTGTCTTGACTCCGGCGCAACTCCTGCTGCATGTCTCACTTTCATCGTAGTTAATCCTGCACACTTATCTTAACATATAGATTAGATAACAAATGATAATTGACTTCATCATCAAAATCCGAGATTCAACAACCTTAACTCTCCCTATCTATATGCTATACTTGAGAAAAGACATTCTTGAATTCATGGCCTTTGAATTCAAGAGACATATTGATAAATTAAGTTCATTTAAACTTATCAATATACACATCATGATTCCTATCATGATCTAACATTTTCAAAATGATATCAAGGCATGACATCCATTTCCAAGTATGATTTTTCAAATATGAAAGATGACAAACATAGCAATTCATCATTTTATGGCAAGATATCAATTTGTAAAATTACAAGTTAAGCTCTAGATATCTTATCATAAAGAAGAAAATTTATCAAGCAAACATTTCAAGTATAAAATTGCATACATTTATCATCAATTTACCACATTTTGGTATTATTTCTCCCCCTTTATTATCGACAAAAAGGATATTTCAAGCATTCTTACCAATTCAACAATTCAAGTATGGTAAAAATTTATGCCATTTTTCAACTTGTAAAAATTCTTACCAATCATATTTCAAGCATTCATGACATGGTATCATTCAAAAGTTCTCACATTTAAAAGTTATAAATATTTAAAGAGATGGCTTCCATCAACTTCTCCCTTTATATTTTTAATCAAAACTTTGCATGAAGAAGGAGAGTAAGGAGGAAAATCCATTGAGAACTAACTTTGAATGAAGTTAAAAATGATAAAAGAGTTTCATTAAATCATGCTTTAATTTTCACAAGGATAAAAATATTCATGTGAAATCAAATCCTCATTCTTGCTAGTGTTCATCTCATAAAAAATCATAAAAATTCTTCCTTCATTAAGAAAGAATTCATGTGAAAGAGTCATCATATGAAGGATAAAAGAAATTCTGAGAATTAATCTTCATAATGAGAGGATCATCACATTAAATCCATTTTTCAATAAAAATTCACAAGAGATAAATCCAAGAGATGCATTTGTCAATGAAATCGATGAATCAAACATCAAGATATGTATAAATACTTCATGCATTTATAAAATGTTTTGTCATAGCTTTTCATCACTACTTGCATGAGGCAATATCATTAGTGCTTTGTAGTACTCAAGGATTAAGAATCTGATGTATGATTAAAACTTCTCAATATTCAATAAAAATCATAATCATCAAAGTAAACTTCATGCTATTGCGTCATTGTATGATAACATGCTCATAATCATAGAAACTTTTAGCATCAAAGCACAAAATTTCCAACATCAAAGTAAACATGTTATTGAAGCACACAACCTTATCATCATGTAAGATTCGCATCATAAAATTATCAGCACATAATTAAAGTGAGTGATCAAAGAATCAAGAAAGTTCGAAATCGAAATTTAACAGATTCATGCATTCGGACATATTAGCATTCCTAACTCTCTTCTAATAAAATCAAATTGTTCTTCACTTAAAGGCTTTCTAAAATATCGGCTAATTGATGTTTTGTATCAATAAACTCTAGGATTACATCATGATTAGTGACATGATCTTATATAAAGTGATGCCTAGTGTCAATATGTTTTGTTCTAGAGTGTTGAATGAGATTCTTTGTTAAACATATTGCACTTATGTTATCACATTTTATGAAAATATTTTTAAGATGAATCTTATAATCCTCTAAAGTGTTTTTCATCCACATAACTTGTGCACAGCATGCACTAGCTGTAATGTACTCGGCTTCGGTTGTAAATAGTGCAACCAAATTTTATTTCTTAAAAGTCCAAAAAACAAGTGCGTGTCCTAAAAATTGACATGTTTTTGAAGTGCTTTTTCTATCTAGTCTACATCCAACAAAATCTGCATTAGTATAAGCAATTAGCTCAAAATATTTAGATTTTGGATACCATAATCCTATATTTGTGGTTCCTTTAAGATATCTAAGTATTCTCTTAACTGCTTTAAGATGAGATATCTTAGGATTAGATTAAAACCTAGCACAAAGTCCTACACTAAATATGATATCCGGTCTAGTTGCGGTGAGGTAAAGTAAGCTTCCTATCATATGCTTATAAGCTTTTTGATCAAAGCTTTCTCCACTTTCATCAATTTCTAACTTAGTGGAGGTGCTCATAGGAGTGTTGATAGCCTTTGAGCTATCCATATTAAACCTTTTTAGCAAATCTAGGACATATTTTGTTTGACTAAGAAATATACCATTACTTAGTTGTTTGATTTGTAAGCCCAAAAAGAAAGTTAATTCTCCTATCAAACTCATTTCAAATTTAAGACTCATACTTTTAGCAAATGATTCATAAAGAGATTCATTCGTAGAACCAAAAATGATATCATCAACATAAATTTAAATAATAAAAAAATTATTTTCAAAATTTTTTATAAACAATGTAGTATTGACCTTGCCTTTAGAGAAATTATTTTCAATAAGAAATGAACTAAGTCTCTCATACCAAGTCCTTGGGGCTTGTTTTAAACTATAGAGAGCTTTAGTTAATTTAAACATGATTAGGGAGACTATCATTCTCAAATCCGGGAGGTTGTTCAACATAAACTTCTTCGGAAATAAAGCCATTAAGAATAGTACTTTTAACATCCATTTGAAACAACTTAAAATTATTACTACTAACATAGGCAATGAGCATCCTTATGGCTTCTAATCGAGCCACAGGAGCAAAGGTTTCTTCATAATTGATACCTTCTTCTTGGTTGAAACCTTTAGCCTCTAATCTAGCCTTGTTTCTAACCACGATACCAGATTCATCTTGCTTGTTTCTAAATACTCATTTAGTACCAATAACTAAATGGTCATTTGGCCTAGAAACAAGCTTCCACACCTCATTTCTCTCAAATTGATTTAACTCATCTTGTATGACAATAATCTATGAATCATCTTTCATGGCTTTGTCAATGCATTTTGATTAAATTTGGGAGAGAAAAGCGACGTTGGCATAAAAATTCTTAAGAGAAGAACGAGTTTGAACCCCTTTAGATGTGTCTCCTATGATTAGCTCCTTAGGATGAGCATCAACATACTTCTAATCCTTAGGTAAGGATGTTTCGGAAGTAGATGCATCCAAGTTGCTAGATGGAGAAAGGATTTCATTTAAATTCAAAGCATCAAAATTAACATCATCATTAAAATTATTTTTCTTAATTTCAGATACCTTATTAAAAACAATATGAATGGATTCTTCTATAATCAAAGTTCTTTTATTAAAGATACGAAATACTTTAGAAATAGAAGAATAGCCAAGAAAAATTCCTTCATTAGATTTAGCATCAAATTTTCCTAAAGCATCTTTTTCATTCAAGATAAAACACTTACATCCAAAAACTTTAAAATATGAAACATTGGGTTTTTTGTTGTTCCACAACTCATAAAGAGTTTTGAAAAGTAAAGGTCTTACTAGAACCCTATTCATGACATAGCATGTCGTATTTACGGCTTCGGCCCAAAAATATTTGGGTAGGCTATGTTCATTTAACATGGTTCTAGCCATTTCTTGTAAGTTTCTATTCTTTCTTTCTATTACTCTATTTTGTTGAGGATTTCTTGGAGTAGAGAAGTTGTGGTTGTATCCATTAGATTCATAAAATTCTTGGAAATCATGATTTTGAAATTCACCACCATGATCACTTCAAATTGATGAAATCATAAAACCTTTTTCATTTTGAACAAGTTTACAAAACTTAGAGAAATACCTAAAGCAATCATTTTTGTGTGCTAAGAAGTAAGTCCATGTGTATCTACTAAAATCATCCACAATGACAAATGCATATTTGCTACCTCCTAAGCTTGATGTAGCAATTGGTTCGAACAAGTCCATATGGATCAATTGCAAAGGTCTAGAGGTGCTTATTTGGTTCTTAGGTTTGAAGCTACCTTTTATTTATTTTCCTAGTTGACAAGCATCACACACATTATCTTTGACGAACTTGATATGAGGAATTCCTCTTTTAAGTTCTTTAGATGAAATTTGGATAATTAGTTTAGTTTTATGCTAGCATAACCTAATCTCCTATGCCAAAGCCAAGCATCGTCATTCAAAATCGAAAAATATATTTCATTGTAAAGATCATTAATGTCAATGGTATATACGTTATTTTATTTTAGTGCAATCATAGATATATTTTTGTATGGTTTTTCGATAATACAAGCATTAGATTCAAATTTAACAATATATCATTTATCACATAATTGACTAATGCTCAATAAGTTATACTTTAAGCCATCAACTAACAATACATCTTCAATAACAAGTTAGATTTATTACCTATGGTTCCTTTGCCAATGATTTTACCCTTGTTGTTATCTCCGAAGGTGACATATCCTTCATCTATGTTAGAGAGCTTAGAGAATTGAGATGGATCTCCGGTCATATGCCTTGAGCATCCACTATCAAGGTACCATCTCTTGCTCCTAGCTTGTGATAGTAAATATTTCTACAAAAAAGGATAATTTCTAGGTACCCATTTAACCTTGGGTGCCTCAAAAATCAATCTTAATTGCTTATCATGATGTATTGAGTCATTTGAGGTTCTTTTAGGAACCCAAATCAATTTATATGGACTACTTTTCTTGAATGGACACTGATAAGCTACATACCCAAATTTTCAACAAAAGTTATATTTTTTTTAGGGTGAAACATGCAAGGTAGGGCCTTTAACAAAGGTAGTTGGATTATGGTGAGATCTACTCACAAATCCGATTCCGTCTTTTCTATAAACGTGACCCTTGTTGACAAGGATCATGTTCAAGGACCTGCTACCAATCTCAAATTTCTTCAAGGTATCTTTGAGTAGCAAGTTTTCCTTTTGAAGTATTTCTAAATCATGGCATTTCATACGTGGAGCTAAACTTTCATTATGCTCAATTTTTAATTTATCAAAATTACTAACAAGAGAATTATGCTCCTTTTTTAATAATTTATATTTTTTACTAATTGATTTGTATTCATCAAATAAATCATGAAAAGCATTTAATAGTTCATCAAATGATAAATTTGTATCAACTGAACTTGTTACCTCATCTCTAATGGCCATTAGCGCATAGTGAGCAACTTGCTCGGTGTTGGTTGGCTCCTCTTCTTCGGATGCGCTTGAGTCATCCTATGTTGCTTTGAGCGCCTTCTTCTTCGGTGTCCTCTTCTTGACTTGGGGACATTCACTCTTGTAGTGTCCCGGTTTCTTGCATTCATAGCAAATTACTTTATCTTTCTTGGGTTCAAATTTATTTTTAGTGTCATTTTTAAATTTGCTTCTTTTAATGAATTTTTTAAATTTTCTTATTAAAAGTGTCAAGTCATCATCAAAGTCCTCATCACTTGAGTTTTCTCTCAAGTGGTCTTCTTGTGTTCTCAGTGTCATATCCTTTTTGTTCTTTGGAAGGGTGTCCTCAAGCTCTTCATGAGCTTTACATGTCATTTCATAGGTTATTAGTGACCCAATTAGTTCTTCAAGAGGAAAATTATTTAGATCTTTGGCCTCTTAAATAGCCACTACTTTAGGGTCCCAACTCTTTGGAATGGATCTTAAAACTTTATTAACAAGTTTAAAATCCGAGAAACCTTTACCAAGTCCTTTTAGATCATTGACGACATCCGTAAATCGGGTGTATATGTCTCCAATGGTCTCACTCGGTTTCATTTAAAATAACTTATAAGAATGAACTAAAAGATTAATTTTTGACTCCTTCACTCTACTTGTGCCTTCATGAGTCACTTCTAGTGTATGCCAAATATCAAAAGTCGTTTCACAAATCGACACTCGATTAAACTCGTTTTTATCTAATGCACAAAACAAGGCATTCATAGCCTTTGCGTTTAAAGCGAAAGTCTTCTTCTCCAACTCATTCCAATCATTCATTGGAAGAGAAGACTTTTGAAATCTATTTTCTATAATATTCCAAAGCTCAAAATCCATTGAAATCAAGAAGATCCTCATTCTTGCCTGCCAATATGTGTAATCCATCCCATTGAACACGGGCGGACGTGTAATTGAATGACCCTTTTGGTTGCTAGCAATTGCCATCTCTCTTGGGTTTTAAACCAAATGAGAGTGAACCTTGCTCTAATACCAATTGTTAGAACCAAGAGCAGTACTAAAAGGGGGGGTGAAATAGTGCAGTAGAAAACTTTCATTATTTCAAAAAACTTATTTCGATTAAAATCGATTCCGACGAGAATGATTTCGATTCAATCCGTTTCGGAAAGAATTTGATCTTGAAAGCTTTCGTAAAAGTGCAAGAGAAGACTAAGGTGATTTGTAGCAGTGTAAATTGCACAAATAAAAAGCATTAGTTTAGTAAAGTCTTCATACGATGAAAGCCGATCTCGGAAGATATTTACGTGAAAGCGTATGTAGACATAGTTAAAGCACAATAAGGAGGAGAGGCAATTTGCTATAAAAGAAAGTTGCTCAAAGTAAATGCAAACCGAGTTTTAGAGTGGTTCGGTCAACGTGACCTACATCCACTTTCGGCTTCCTCCTCTGACGAGGTCACCAGCTTCCACTAAAGGCCTTCCTTCAATAGGTGAAGGTCAACCACCTTTTACAGCTTTTCTCCTTTTGCCGAGTTTAGGAGACAACCCTTACAAGTTTCACTCTTCTTTCTTGGATGGTTACAAGGCTAAGAGATGAAGGAGGAGAATGGTTACAAGGCTACGAGATGAAGGATGAGAACTCTAACTTTTACAACACTTTAAGACTCAAGAACTCAAGATTAGCCAATAGGTTTCGTGCCCTTTCATGCAGGAAAGGGTGGGGTTTTTATAGGCCCCAATGGCTTCAAAAATGGAGCCAAAAAGTGTCTAATCCTAGATTTCCGAGGTCCTGGCGGTACCACCGCCATTACTGGATGGTACTACCGCCTGACATCTGACATTAGGTGGTACTACCGCTCAGTCTGGGTAGTACCACCGCCTGACAGGGGCGGTACCATCGTTGGCAGCAATAATTATCAGCGGTGCCACCGCCTGACAGTGGCGGTACCACCGCCTAGAATTCCTAAGAGACCGAGTCTCCTAGGCGGTGCCACCATCGACCCTAGCGATGCCACCGTCGGTCGAAAATTCTGAGTCCTGGTTGTGCCTTGAATCCGGCCCAAACCAGCCCATCTCAAAGCCCAATTGGCCCCTAATTAAGTTAGTGGGATTATGTCTCAATCCTAACTTAATTTATACTCTAACTATGACAATTAAAACATGTTTACTACACTTCTTATTCCAGTGTGTCAATCGCTCTTCCGGCGTACTTCCGGTGAACATCCAACGAACTCTCGGCAATGCTCCGGTGGACTCCTAGTAAGCTCCTGGACTTTGCGACAATCTTCTTGGCGAGTTCCGATGAGCTTCTATGGCAAGCTCCTGGACTTCTCGGTTGATTCTCGCAAAACTACCGACGAACGTCCGGAATTCCAACGAACTCTCGAACTCCCAATGTGATCTTGATCTTGACTCTAGCACAATACCTACTTTTGTTAGGATCAGAGTGGCACTAAGAGGGGGGGGTGAATTAGTGCAGCGGATTAAAACTTATAAGTTCAAAAATGATTTCGTAAATGCGTAGAGATTTCAATTCGTCAATGACTTGGAGAAAGTAGCTCGAGTAAAGTGAGAAAATGAAAACCGAAAGCTTGCTGTTATGTAAATAATGGTTTCAAAAAAGTAAGAACTCACACATTCAAGGAATGCACCAATTTAAAGTGGTTCGGTCAAAATAACCTACATCCACTTATGAAGCCTTCTTCAATGAGGCTCCCAACTTCCACTAGCAAATCACTTTGAAAGGGAAGGACAAATACCCCTCTTGCAACCTTTTACAAGTGGTTCACACTCTTACAAATTTTCAAAGAGAAAGAGGGAGGTGAACACTCAAGCTATTGAAAACAAAAACTTGCTAAAGACTTTGCTAAGACTTTTATCTCAATCTCTTGCTTCTCAAAAGTTATATTCTCTACTGAGAATTGAGGGGTATTTATAGGCTCCAAGAGAATTCAAATTTAGGCTCCAAATTTTGAATTATCTTGGGTTTTCGAGACTAGCGGTGCCACTGCCTGTCGGTGGCGGTGCCACCGCCTGTTAGTGTCTGACACTGACAGTGTATTAGCGGTGCCACCGCCGAACCACTCGAGTGCTGGGCGGTGCCACCGCTCAGTCCAGCGGTGCCACCGCTCAGTTCTCAAGTTCTGGGCGGTGCCACCGCCTAATCTGGCGGTGCCACCACCTACACTATTTCAGCTCACTGGTTGGGCTCCAAACTTGGCCCAAACCAGTCCGAACTCAGGCCCAATTGACCCCTACTTGGGTTATAGGATTAACACCTAATCCTAACCCTAATTAACGTGCTAACTATGAATTTAAAGACATTTCTAAAGCTATTACAAAGTCCGTAAGTCAAGACATCTTCTAGCGAGCTTCCGACGAACTTCCGGCGGTCTTCCGATAAACTCTCGGAAAACATTCTGCGGAATCCCGGCAAGCTCCTAGACTTCACGATTTGATCTTGGCGAGTTCCAATGAGCTTCTTCGGCAACCTCCGACCTTTCTCGGCGAGCTCCGCGAACTTCCAACGAACCTTCCAGCGAGCTTCCAAAAAACCCTTCGGCAAGCTCCCTACTCATTCTCGGCTAGTTCCGACAGCATTCCCGACGAACCTTCGGACTTCCGTCGAACTCTCGAACTTGCAACGAATCTTTCGCGCTTGACTCCGACACTTTGTTTCGCTTTATGTCTTCATCGTTATCATAGTTAATCCTGCACACACAAGCCAAAACTCTACTCCGATCTAGACAATTATTACAACGCGAATTGACATTCTATTGCCCGGTACGTCGTTGGTTGGCGCCTCGTCCGAATCTTCAATGTATCGTCCTCTCTTGTGGTTTGTTGCCCAATCGGCGGTTGATCTCCGCAACCCTGATATCCTTGGTACAATTCCGCTCTCCTTGGCCCGATGCTCGACGTCCGAAGCCTTCTGCCGTCCAATATCCTGACGTGATCTCCTCCGGCGCAACGTCAATTCCTCCTACGTCAACTATCTAATCTTGATCGAGTAGACCTACATCACTCAAAATATAGTTAAACATCTAAACACAATCAATTAGTTTCATCATCAAAATTTGAGATTCAACAATCTCCCCTTTTTTTATGATGACAACTAATTGATGACTAACAGAGTTAACCTTAACTCCCCGGAGTTTAACCAAACTCCCCCTATCAATATACCATTGATAGAATACTTGGATTATCCCAAATCCAAGTAACATTCATCACATGTTATGAAAAATATTTAAACCATCATGCAAATATATATAAAATATTCAATTCAATGCATGAAGTCATCAATATACTTCTCCCCCTATGTCATCAACAAAAAGGAGAAGTAGCTCTAGCTATTTTAAAAGATATGCAAGTTTTTGCAATATGAAGCTAGATTTTCATCATAACATATAAGCACAAAAGCATAAGCAAGATTCTTAAGTTCAATCATGGCAATTCAACACTTGAATTTTTGTGCAAGATTGCACTTTGCTTTTCTTTGCATGTTCTAACTAGCAAAAGCTTTCTCCCCTTTGTTTTTATCGAAAAGAAGGGAAGAGTACAAGCTAGCCAGCATTTGCCTTGAGCTAGCAATGATTTACCGAAAATAAGGAGAGGAACCAATGATTTAGACTTTTACATAAATTATGAATTTGCATAAATCAATATTTCAATCATCACATGATATATACAAGACAAAAATACAAAGAAATCATGTCATGAAAGACATCAATTGTTAAACATGATATGATAATAGTCTCAAAAATTTTAATTTGCGATACATATGATACATTGCGATACTAAAAAATTTAATGCGATGCTTTTAAAGATATCAACCTATTTTTGATACAAAGCATGGCAAGAGCAATTATATTGCAAGTTTTCTAAGTTTTGCATTTTTTGCTTCTTTCGAGATAGCAATTCTTTGCTTCTCTACAAGCTAGCAACTTTTACGATATGCAAGTTTTACTACATACAAGCTAGCAAATTTAAAGATGTGCAAGTTGGCATATTTGCTTTTCTTTGCAATGTGCATGATAGTATTTCTTTGTAATGTTCAAGATAGCAAATTGTACTTCATGCTAGCTAGCAAATTAAAGATGTTCAAAAAAGCAAGTTCTTTCTTCTCTTTTGAGAAGTGTCATTTTTGCTTCCTTAGCAAAATACCAAACTAGCAAGGGACCATGTTTTACATGAGGCAAGCAAACAATTTGGCAAGTGTTACATTTGTATCTTTTCTTTAGATGTGCAAGAAAGTAAGCAAGTTTTTGTATTTTCTTGACTTGTGCAAGGTAGCTAATTTCTCTTTGAGACAACTCTTTACATCAATTCAAGATAGCACATTAGCAACTCTTTCTCTCCTGTTGTCATTGGCAAAAATAAAGGAAGATTCAAGTCATGAATATCAAAATAATAATTTTATCATGAATATTTCATCATTGCGTGCATCATTATTGCATGCATAATACCAAATCATCATATATATTTTCAAAACATATAAACTCATCATTATATGCATGATTCCAAATCATCATTTCAATCATTGTTTCAATCATCACTATAACTCATCATGCACAAAATGTAAAATCATCTAACATGATACAAACATTTATTTTCAAAATATTTAACATGATACAAAATATTTTCAAAATAATAAAGTATTCATGATACCAAACATTAAGTCAACAATGATTCATTTTATCAAATCTCTTCTTTTTATAAATAATAAAAATTGTAGGTGTACAAAGAAGAGATTGTGATTAAAAAAAACTCTCAAAGTAGTAAATCCAAGAAGTCAAGATCATAATTCGAATACAAACTCATTCAAATTCAAATCATCAAAGTCTCAACATTACTTTCAAGAGATTCAAAATGGTATACATAGATTTATCATAAAGAAAATTAATTTTCAATTATCACATAAGGCATTTAAAGAATTTTTGAAACATAGGAGAATGATTAATTTAAGCATGCAATGTTTCAATCAAATTCAAGTCATGAATACCAATACTTTCATATTGTGAGTATCAATTCATGAATACCAAAAGATATTATTTATGATTCCAATTTTACAAGATCAAGATTATGATTTAGATAAAACTCATTCAAATCAAATCGTTAACTTAAAATTCATAATCAAGTCATCAAAATCAATTTCGAGATTCACAAAATATCTTGAAATCATTAATCTCGATCAGATGGGAAAAGCATTTTTTAAGTGATTCTTTTTTATCTAAGCATGCCTTAGTCATTATATGCCAAATCAAGATAAGAATGAAAGTTCAAGACGTAAAGGTAAAATCTTATAAAACAACTTATCAAGCAAGATTTTAAACATCTATTTTCAAGCCAGAGTAAGTCAAGGATTCAATTATCTTATGTCATGAATTCCAACAGGCATCTCAAATTATCAACAACATATTAAAAAGATATTTCAAAAAGACATATCGATAAGTGATTCATTTGTATCATTTCATTTTCGGAATATTCTCCTCTTTGGTAAATAAATCTAGGAGAACAAAATGAATTAAGGGAGATATAACATGATTGAAGCATTGAACATGATTCATATTTAAAATATGTCTCGTGTCATAAGTATGAATCAAGCATTTGTGAAATCTGAAATCATCCTCAAAGTCACATTCAATAAATTCATACATGACAAGCATAGATTTATTGAAAAGTCGATAAGATAGAGGATCGCATTTCGTTTTTATAAATTTCTATTAATGTGATTTGCTTCTTATAAGCATGCCTTTACCATTAATAAAATAAGTGTCAAAATTTAAGATAGAAAGGTAAATTTCATAAAACAAATCATCAAGCATGATTCCAGGATAATATCCTTTTAATATCTTGATATTCATCATCAAGTATGATTTCAAAAAGTATGTTCAAGAGAAATCATTAAGACCAAATGCATGAAACACTCATTTATTTTCAAAATATTCATCATGTTTATTTTCATGAGATTCACAAGATTGGTAAAATAAATTCATTAATCTCAATAGGATATAAATTTCATTTCCATTTCATACAATTGATTTCATGTGAGGGTATTCAAATCTTTTGTGAAAACATGTATCATCATTTAAAATCGAAACATAAGTTTCGTCATGAAGCCGTCAAGACCAAACACATCATGATATCACATCTATCATCAAAAGACTATCAAGAATTTCATACGTAGATGTACATGCACTATGTCATCTTAATATGTCATGAGAATGTCATCTTAATTCGTCATAAATATGATTAGACCAAAAACATGTTAATCTAAAATGAGAGTTTCAAATCAACATTTACTTCAAAAACTTATGCATGACATAAAATCATCAAGATACACATGCATGGATTAATCCTAAGCATTATCACATATCATATAATTATCATCTCTAATATTGCATACATCATTCAACATTTCAAAACATAACATGCATGAAACCTTAGCAATATACTTTTCATGATCAAATTTTTTATTTTTCAAAGATGCTAAAAAGAAAAATATTTTTTTTATTTCCTATTCCTACTATCTAAATTAAGCACTCATGAAAAACTTCAAGTAATTTCAAAATAATTCAAGAGAGTTGAGTTACTTACCTTGTAGTCGAAGCCCGTCAAAGCCCAATTCGTCGTTTCACCTTTGGAAGTTCTTGATTTATCCTTAGTTGCCTTCCTCTTCTTTGGTCTCTTCCTCCGTTCAAGTTCATTGTTTATTTTAGAATTTTGTTTAATGAACTTATTAAGATTTAGTGTTCGAAGTTCAAGTTCATCATTGTCCTCATCACTTGAGTCATCGCTCAAGTTGTATCCATTTGTCCGGAGTTCCAAATCCTTCCTATTCTTTGGAAGGTGGTTTAAGTGCTCATCGTGTTCATCATGTGCATTGCGCACCATTTCATATGTCATCAATGAGCCGATAAGTTCTTCAAGTGAAAAAATATTTAAATCTTTTGTTTATTGTATTGTCGTTACTTTTGATTCCCAAGCTTTAGAAAGTGATCGTAAAACTTTACTAACAAGTTCAAAATTCGAGAAACATTTGCTAAGAGCTTTTAAACCATTGACGACATCCGTAAAACGGGTGTATATGTCAACAATGGTTTCGCTCGGCTTCATTCGAAAAATCTCGAAATCATGCATTAAAAAGTTGATTTTTGAATCTTTAACTCTAGAAGTGCCTTCGTGTGTGATTTCAAGAGTGTGCCATATGTCGAAAACCGTTTCGCACAAAGAAACCTGATTGAACTCATTTTTGTCCAAAGCGCAAAATAAGGCATTCATAGCCTATGCGTTTAAAGAAAAATACTTCTTCTCCAAATCCAACCATTCGTTCATCGGTTTAGAGGGAAGTTGAAAACCGTTTTCAATGATATTCCATAAATGCAAATTCGTAGAAATCAAAAAAACTCTCATTCGAGTTTTCCAATAAGTGTAGTCCAATCCGTTAAACAACGGTGGATGAACAATCGATAAGCCTTCTTGAAAGCCATGAAGAGTCATTTCTCTCGGGTGTAAATCCGAAATGAGAAATACCGGGCTCTGATACCAATTGTTAAGATCGGAGCGGCACTAAGAGGGGGGGTGAATTAGTGCAACGGATTAAAACTTATAAGTTCGAAAATGATTTCGTAAATGCGTAGAGATTTCAATTCGTCAATGACTTGGAGAAAGTAACTCGAGTAAAGTGAGAAGATGAAAACCAAAAGCTTGCTGTTATGTAAATAATGGTTTCAGAAAAGTAAGAACTCACACATTCAAAGAACGCACCAATTTAAAGTGGTTCGGTCAAAATGACCTACATCCACTTACGAAGCCTTCTTCAATGAGGCTCCCAACTTCCACTAGCAAATCACTTTGAAGGGAAAGGACAAATACCCCTCTTACAACATTTTACAAGTGGTTCACACTCATACAAATTTTCAAAGAGAAAAAGAGAGGTGAACACTCAAGCTATTGAAAATAAAAACTTGCTAAAGACTTTGCTAAGACTTTTATCTCAATCTCTTGCTTCTCAAAGGTTGTATTCTCTGTTGAGAATTGATGGGTATTTATAGGCCCCAAGAAGATTCAAATTTAGGCTCCAAATTTTGAATTCTCTTGGGTTTCTGAGACTGGCGGTGCCACCGCCTTGTCACGAACGGTCGTCGTGCACCCGCAACAACTCCGTTCAACGAACCGTTCGTCGCTCACACCCACA